>NW_027457555.1:1235000-1427500 GCF_050624435.1 Tenrec ecaudatus | reverse complement strand
GCCAGCAGAAGCATGGAGATGGAGCATGGTGGAAGAGTGATACCAAAGATACAATCCATGTGCTGTGCGTGGAAGAAGGGCAAATGAATGCTGCATTAATTAACCAGTCATTGACAAAATGAGGTTGCATAACAAATGGCTTCAAAACAAAGCAGTTCAACAAACAGCCCAACCCCTTCCCTCCCACACACACAGTTCTTAAAATTCAGGATCAGGGAGATTAACTGGAACTTTGAACTTGGCACTTCAGGGCTTGGAAGGGATGACAGTGCATGTAAAGGCCTTGGGGCAGGAGAGATCTTGGTGTGACTGAAAGCCCAGAAGAAGACTAATTTGGGGGAGGTGAGATAATAGGAATGGAGTCTTCAGTGAGCATTTCCTTGAGAGCCTTCAAGCAAAAGCGATTTTTCTATATTCATGTTTTAGAAGTAGATCTCCACCCATTGGGTAAAGCTTTGGGTATTGGATTGGTGTCGGTATGCAGGGAAAAAATTAATGGGCTTGTTATGGATTAGGAGCCTGTGGTAGTCACCTAATCTTGTGTCAAGTTAAGGATTAGGAGTGTAGGCGTGGAGTCTAGGCTGCCAATCTGGAGATAGTCAGTGAGATTTTTATGTGGGCATAGCCTTCTCCTGAGAACTCTGAGAAATCTGGTACTTCCTCCTTGGAGGTGGAAGACACCTCTCTCTCTCTCTTTCTCTCTCTGCTACTCCTTGGGAGACATTGCAGAAGGCAAGCCAAATGGATGCGACCAGACCTCTGAAGCCAAAGAAGCCTCAGAGAGATCGCTGCCAGCACTGAGATGCTTACAATGCCACTGGATCCACAAGACTTTCCACCCATTGGCCTGTGATTATCCTGCATACAGCATCACTGCACATGTTTTATGGGTCTGAAAAGGAATTTATAGATTGGTATCAGACATATGGGCTAATATCAGACTCATGGATTTGATCTGCACTGGGCTGGGACGTTTGTTTAATGTACAATTACTGTTTGATATAAAACTCTCTCTCTGGATTTATAAGGTAGAATTAGACCAGAACATGTACTCTGGTACAGACAGGAGCTGGAAACACACGGAATCCACGACAGATGATCCCTTCAGGACCAGTGGTGAGAATGGCAATACCAGGAGGGTGGAGGGAAGGTGGGGTAGAAAGGGTGAACCGATAACAAGGATCTACATAAAACCTCTGCCCTTGGGGACGGACAACAGAAAAGTGGGGGAAGTGAGATATTTGATGTGTAAGAGATGATAAAATAATTGATATATTATCAAGGATTTATGAGGGAGGGGGGGAGGATGGAAGTGGGGAAATGAGGAGCTGATACCAAGGGCTCAAGTAGAAAGCAAATGTTTTGAGAATGATGAGGGCAACACATGTACAAATGTACTTGACACACAATGGGTGGATGGATGGATGGATGGATGAATGGATGGATGGATGGATGGATGGATGGATGGATGGATGGATGGATGGAATGACTGTGATAAGAGTTGTATGAGTCCCCAATAAAATTATCAAGCATTCAAAGGAGAGGGGTGTGGGGAGGGAGGAGAAAAATGAGGAGCAGGTGCCAGGGGCTTATGTGAAGAGCAAATGTTTTGACAATGATGAGGGCAATGAATGTATAAATGTGCTTTATAATGAATGGATGGATAGATTGTGATAAGAGTTGTATGAATCCCTCATATAATGATTAAATAATAGGGAAATGATTTTTAAAAACCACTAACTCTCTGTCATACACATGAGTCTCCCTCGAGTTTTCTCTAGCATACCCAGACTAATACACAGATCGCCCCTGTCCTATAGGGCCGCTATGAGTTGGCATGGACTTGAGGGCAGTGGGTTTGTTAGGGCTTTGGAGTTCAGCAGGCCTTTGTTGGTGTGTTTGAGTCTATTTTTGTAGCTGTTGTGTGCAGGTCAGTGGCTCATCTTCCAGCACTCTATAGGACCATATTTTGTTGTGACCCATAAGGCTTTTATTTTTTAATATTTGGAAGTAGATCACCAGGTCTTTCTTCCTAGTCTGCCTTAGGCTAGAGCAGTGGTTCTCAATCTGTGGGTTGTGACCCTTTTTGGGGTTCAGCGACCTTTTAACACGAGTCACCCGATTCATGGCAGTAGCAAATTTACAGTTATGAAGTAACAAGGAAAATGATTTTATGGTTGGGGGTCAACACAACATGAGGAATTGTATTAAAGGAAGGTTGAGCACCACAGGGCTCGAGGTTCCACTGAAGCCTGCCCATCATTGCTGACCCTTCTGGGGTTTGTCATATCGGTGGCATGGCTTCCAATTTCACAGCAACACTCTAGCTACCACTGCACCACAAAATGATAGACAGGTGGTGGACTGTTCTTAAAAGCCACCTGATTTACGATGCTTTGCTTTGACAGCCCTGGAAAATGGATACAGAATCTAGTTTCATAGTCAATGCAAGACACACCTTGGGGCAGTAGGGATGGCATGAAGTGAATAGATTCAAAGTATATTTTAGGGAGAGGAAGGATGACAGTTAATGCCTGGGGGCTGTGCAAGAAGGAAGGAAGCAGAGACACCAATGATATTAAGTGCCTGAGTTAAGACAGGAATTTCCAGGGAAGCTGGTGGGTCATGATGGGAGAATTTCACACTCCCCGGGGACAGGGGGAGCATTGATTAGTTCATATGTCTGCGCATCTTCTCAGACAATAGAGGCTTTGTCATCATCAAATGAAGCATGCAGTTGGAGCTCAGAGAGGGCATGCAGTGCAAATGAAGACTGGGTTGGTTGAGATGGGTGGACCAGGGCCACTAGTCAATTCTGAGGAGCTTCAGCAAACCTGCCCAGTGTCTCTTGGAGAGTGGGCATGTCTCATGGCCACAGAGGGCCTTTTAATGTTTCACCTCCCACTACAGCAGCGAGAGGCTGTATCAGCTCATCCTGGAAAGGAAACATACTACCTGCCATCAGGTTCATTTCTTCAAAAAGGATGGAAGAATACAAATGAAAGACTACAGTTTGAAGGGGTCTTAGGCAGACTATCAGGCTCATTAAAGCTTCATTTATTAAAACTTCATTATTCAGAGACATTCTCCCAGTAGGATGTATGCTGGGGTGGGGGTGGGCATGAGGAGGAAGGTTTGGAGCAGGGTAGGGGAACAACCCCAAACCACCAAAAAATACCTTCCCACGAAGCAATTCCAGTAGGCACAGATTAGATTGAAGTTTCATCCTCTGGTCACTTGATGTTTGTCCCTCTATTTTATCTGAATGCCCTTACACATTGCTCAGATGAAGCATCAAATTTGTATTAAAATGCAAGTTAGGAAGCATCATCCCCAACCAACCCTGTTCATCAAAATGGTAGTGCTCTCTCTGGGTAGTGCTTGTTTGTCAACAAGCTGAAGCAGTTGAGCTGGGGCTCTGTGAGGCCCAGGAGCATGAGTTCATTAATATCCGACCCATAATGCCTTGCTGGGTTTATGCCAACAAAGCCCTGTCACTCCTTACCTTAGGATTTACTCACTCCTTGAAACAGGCATTTATTTACACACAGTTTGACCTCATGATGGTGTTCAACAGATGTGGATCTTACTTATATGCATTGTTCTGTGACAGTTGCAAAATTCGATAGTGGCTCAGGGATCAATCCTCTGTGGACTGCCCCGAAGCTAGATGAAGCAAACGGGTTCTCGCTGATTCATCCTCCCTCCTTAGCAATGCTTGCTAGTCAGGATAACATAGTGCTCATTAAAGAAACTGCCTGTATCAGTTTAAATTTGTGACCTGGGCGCGAGGGAGGGTCATGATCACAAGTGACAGAAACTGACGCTTGACTAACTTAGGGGAAAAGGCCTAATGGTGGATAAATGGTGGGAAGACAAGAAAATGTGGCAAATGCCTGGGCAATCTCAGGGCTGTGAAGCAGGTACTGGCGAAACACTCCTCTTGAGGCCAAAGCGTGCCCTCTGTAGTACATTAAATCACATTTACACACACCCATTCATATTCACATGGAACCTGAGGCTATGGCCTTACTTGGAGAGGAGGTCTTGGCAGATGTGCTTACTTAAGGATTTCAAGAGCTCCATCTTTCTGGGTTTAGATTTCAGATGGATGTTTCATGCACTGATTGGTGTGTTCTTATAAGAACAGGAGTGGGCACACAGAGACCCCGTGTGAAGACACTGGCAGGGATTGGATCAGTGCATCTATAAGCCAGGAAATATCAAGGATTAGCAGCAGTGACCAGAAGCAGAGAGAGGCTACTTTGATTCTGCTTCAGAGCTCTCAGAAGGAATGAATCTTGCCCACACCTTAATTATAACCCTTTGACCTTCAGAAAAGTGAGAGAACAAATGCCTGCTCTTAAAGTCACTCGATTGGTAGCCATTTGTTACAGCTACCCAAAAGAACCATTATGGATTGATCTGTAGCCCCCTCAAAATATGTGAGAAATTTGAGCCTTGGTGGACATGATCCTGTTTGAAAAGAAGGGAGTTCTTTTGTAATATAAATGAGGCCGCATGGCCACTGGAGATCCCCTCATAGAGGGGTTTAGAAGAGGAGATGGTTCAGTCAGAGGGGCGATGCTGGGAGAGTGGAGGGTGAGTGGGTTGGAAAGGGGGAACTGATTATGAGGATCCACATGTGACCTCCTCCCTGGGAGAGGGACAACAGAGAAGGGCGGGGAAGGGAGACTCGGGATAGGGCAAGATATGACAAAATAACAATGTATAAATTACCAAGGGTACATGAGGTAGGAGGAGCCGGGAGGGAGAGGGAAAAAAAAGAGGACCTGATGCAAAGGCCTTAAGTGGAGAGCAAATACTTTGAGAATGATTGGGGCAGGGAATGTGCAGATGTTCTTTATACAATTGATGTATGTATACGTATGGATTGTGATAAGAGTTGTATGAGCCCCTAATAAAATGTAAAAAAAAAGAAAATGATTAGGGCAGAGAATGTACAGATGTGCTTTATACAATTGATGTATGTATATGTATGGATTGTGATAAGAGTTGTATGAGTCCCTAATAAAATGTTTAAAAAAATGAGGCCATATGAGAATAGGCTTGAGCCTAAACCTAAACACTTCTGAGTTAAAGGCCAGGATAGACCCAGTAACACACAGTACGGGGAGAAAGAGAGCGAGGAATGCCAAGGAACTTTCTGGTATCCACAAAGAAGGACCCTGACCTAGAGTCGCACCCCAATTTGAACCTGTAAGCTCCAAAGCAGGGGGAAAAGTGTTTTAAGGCTACTGACTTGTTGGATAATTTTTGGTTAAGGAGTTTAAGACAGGAACTTAAGACATCCTCCAATCCTTCCGCTGGCTTCGTTCCATTTTTCTCACATTCAAGAGTCCTCCCAGAGGATTCAGTCAGGTTGTTGTTGTTGTTGTTGTTGTTCAGTGTCATAGGGAGGGTTTGGATTCATTGTGACCATACATACAACATAATCATACACTGCCCGGTACTGTACCATTCTCACAGTTGTTCTTAAGTTTTGAGCCAATTTTTGCAGCCACTGTGTCAATCCCATTTGTTGAGGGCCTTCCTCTTTTTCATTGCCCCTCTACATTGCAGAACGCGATGTCCTGCTCCAGGGACTGATCTCTCCGGACAACATGTCAAAGTTAAGGCGAAGAATCATTATCCTTACCCTGAGGAACATTCTGGCTGTACTTCATCCAAGTTAGATGGGTTTGTTCTTTTGGCAGTCCATGGTACATTCATTACTCTTTTACATCACTATTCATCAAATAGATCTATTCTTCTTTGGTCTTCCTTATTCAGTGTTCAACTTTCACATGAATATGAGACAGTTGAAAATATCATGGCCTGGGTCAACCCGCCCCAGTCCTCAAAGTAATCTCTTGCTTTTCAACACTTTAAAGAGGTCTCGTGTAGCAGATTTGACTAGTGAAATGTATCATCTGTTCTCTTCTCTGCTGCTTCCATGAGAATTGATTGTGGATTCAAGCAAGACAAAATCCTTGACAATTTCGATCTTTCCTCCATTTATCATGATGTTATCAATAGGTCCAGTTGTGAGGGTCTGGGCTTTCTTTACCTTGAGTCATAATCCAAACTGAAGGCTTTAATCCTTCATCTTCATCAGCAAGTGAATCAAGTCCTTCTCATTTTCAGAAAAATTGCGTCATCTGTATAATGCAAGTTGTTAATAAGCCTTCCTCCAACCTGATGCTCCATCAGGCACTGCCCCTTAATGAGTTTAGGTCATGAAGGATAGTCCTCCATAGGCACATTGATTATTACCCTACCCCCCTCACATAATAAATTCAGAGAGAGAACATTTCCCCAAAGCAATGGAAAGCTTACTAGAGAAGTGGAGGGTGCTCAAAGCCAAATGTGACACAAACTGGAAATCAATACTAGTTTTCAATATCTGAAGTCATCTAATACTTCACTGCACTATCTAAGGAAAGGTGAGGAGAACTGGGGCAATTCCATTAAAAAAAAGACAATGCAGGGTATATAAGTCTGTCATTCCTCTGGAGAAGAAAAACACATAGTTGGGTTGTAGAGCTTTGTTTGCTAATCAACTGAATGTAGTTGTAAGGCAGGGGTGTGTGTGTGCGTGTGTGTGGGCGTGCGTGCGTGTGTGTGTGTTGAAGGGAGGGGCTTGCCATTCTATTTCATAGCCAGGAGAAAGATGAGCCTCTTCCCATATCTTTTGCTCTGTGGCAAGTTACTGATCTACAAGGAAATTTTATTTGACAAGGACATTGCAGAGAAAAAAACGGGGGCTTGTGTTCATCTCTACTGAGAAGTGGAGTCAAAGAGATCGGCTTTATGACAGACACCCTCATCGTGCAGCCAAACTATGAAATGGCCTCATACATTCAACACACATTTGCTGCACCTCCCCAGTGTGCTGCCCAGATATTACCAGGCAGAGTGTTTTATGGGCAGCATTTTAGAGTTAGGCAGGCAGAGGGAGTGTCTTTGTGGGTGTTGCCTTTACCAGTCCTTGGATTGTTCTGGGACAGGCATGTCTTTTTCCTCTAAAGTAACTGATCGCGTGTAAAGAAGGAGTCTCCTCAGTAAGACGGGTTAAACCAAACCCAACCTATGACAATCATCTCAATTGGAACACATAGCGACCCTATACAAATATCCGTAGGGTTTCCAAGTTTGTAACTCTTTTGGGGTGTCAACTACCATATCCTTCTCTTTCAGAAGCACTACAGAGTTGACCGTCGTGTTAGCAGCTGAATGCTTAATCACTGTGCCCATTTTGTTTGCTGAGCCGCCCTCAAAACACTGAACAGGTTTTCTGGGTACCAAGTTGTCCACTTCTATATCTGGCATAGGGTGTTTTCTCCAAGTTGATAAGCAGTGCAAATCAATTACTAGTTTTTTGGCAGAGTCAGTATGGAAACTGGGAGGGTGTGTGAAATTTGAACCTGAGTAGAACAATTCCAAGACACTTCCTAGGGATTCCTGGCATGTAATATGCAAATGATAGTCAAGATTTTTAACTGTGTCTCTGTTGTTGGTTCTGTCAGTACCTGGTGTGGCCACAAAGGAGAAATCTGGTCTCCTGCTATTTTGAGTATCTAGTGTGAATGACAGGAGATAAGTCACATGCTAATGAACCCTGGTGGTGTAGTAGTTAAACACCATGTTGTCCGGCTATCAAAGGATATAGCGTCTGGGGTCTTAAAGGCTGGAAGATAAACAGGGGGCCATCTAGCTAAGAAACAACAAAGCCCACATGGAAAAAGCACACCAGCCTACACCGACATGATCGCTGAAGACAAAGCGGGTGCATAAGCACATGCGAGCATGTTTTCTTGATGTGCACTCACCCTTTACATACAACTCTCTTATACATACGTGTTTCTGTGGATTTGTTTCTCGAATGCACCGAGACTAACATAAGCAGCGTGGAACACATTTAAGAAGCCTAGACAAGGGCAGGGCAGGATATTCGGAGGGACTGGATCCAGAATTAGAGAGGAAGGAGCCCTGGTGGCAAAACGGGCTGCTAGCTCCCTGTCCCAAGGGGGACAATGAGACTGCTGCCTCCCATGAAGATTTACAGTCTTGAACACTCCATATAGGGTCACTGTGGTTGGAATCCACTGGACGGCAGTGACCTTTTGGGATTGAAGTGGTAGCCACCAATGACTTCCTGCCATTGAGCCAAGGAGCCTCCGGAGAGTGTGTGAACTTCTGGAATGCAGTGAAAAACCTCTGCACATCTGCTTTTCGTGCTGCCCAAGTCATGCCCTTGGCCTTTGCTTAAACATATTCATCCAGAAGTGAACCATCACAGCTGCTCCCTCAGGAAGCTGGGGCCTGAGCTCTCTGGTTCCACTCTGTCAGCTATTCTGGTCCGGGTACCTCCCCTCTGGCCCAGCACAGGAAATGTGCTTTTGGAAGTAATGCTCCCTGGGTAGTGGGTGTGATTTGCCTCCTCTGGCCTAACATGATGAATGCTGAGAGGGGGTGGATACTAGGTGGTTAAACCTCCTGAACTTTACCTAGCCCAGGGGAAAACTTATTATTTAAAGTAAGTTTTAGACAGAATCTTTAGAAAGATAAATTGTTAACTTTATGTACACAATTACTCCCCAACATATAGGCTCAACCTCATAGGCTGTGGATGACCTTGAGCAAGTGCTCAGTCACAATGGGTTTCTATCAGGATTGAGAGTTCAGCTCTCTCAACTCTCCAACTGGTTATTAGCACCATAGTCTCATTTCTAATTTTGTATTTACATTGTTTTTACGGGGAAAAGACTCCCAATTCAACTATATTTTATTAGGAACTCCTTTGCTAAGTTTCACACAAGAAAAAGGCACAAACTGCTGTTCTGGATGAAGGAGAGCATCCGCATGAGGCCACAATGGTGTCAGAAGGACCCACAGCCACAGTTACTTAAATAAAATGACACCCATACTGTCCTGCTGACTCTGACTCATAGTGACTCTGTGTAGGGATCCTGAAGTTGCTACCTTTACAGGAAGCATTAACCTAATCTTTTTCCTGTGGAATGACTAGTGGCTTGAACCAGCGACCTTGCTCTTAATAGTCCAACACTATCCAGCATTACCACCTGGGCTCCTGAAAACTTACATAAGACATAGAAAACAAACAACTTTGTCACAAAATTGTGACTGAAGACAGATCAATTCATGGAGTTTAAGGAGGGCCTGTGAGAGCATGAGCGGGACCTTCATTGGGATGTGCACACTACCGTATATCGTTGAGTCTGGCCCTGGGAGTGGACGCAAACACACTGACTGAGGGACAAGCTTTCCACTGCCAGTCAGCAGTGGGAAAGAACTCAATGGCGGCTGAATCGGTGGCCCCTCAAAATGGATTTAGGGTCTCCACATAGACTCTCACTGTGAGCCACAGCCTATTGCTCAAAATTTAAGCTCAAATACGACTTAAACTCCAAGCATTCTGTTTCCTTAAAATAGGGTACTGCCAGGATCAGCTAGAAGTCTGCATGACCTATCAGATCTCAACGCCGATTTCAAATCACTTCACATGATCCATTCTACCAGTCATGTCAAGGACAACTAGAGGTCTGCATGAGCGAGCCCAAATCGCCTCCTCAATTACCCATTCCAGAGGCTGTGCCTGTATAACCTATCGACTAACACATTCCCATATGCCGTGGTTATGAAACCAACCATCATGCTGGAATAAGGACCAATCACGATGCAAGGGTCAGGGTCAATGGGAAAGCAAAATAGGGGCTGAGGGGAGCCAAGAGGGGTCCCTTCACTCAATCCCTAAACCTGATCTAATGTCACTAGACTGGGGTCTTCCTCACATCTCAAGGGCACCCGATTAATGATTGAAGTGATTTGTGCTTATTCAATCATTGTTCTGCTTGCTGTCCTGCTGTGCTGCATCCTCTTCTTGCTTTTTTGTGCATGGCTCCCTCTGTTGTGGTGACAAATGGCTCGAGAGGGATTTGACATAGGGAGAAAGCCCACCCACATCAACTGTCACCAGAAGCAGACACTAAGTCCATTTCTCTCACCTCACAGAACTATGCACACCAGACACTGGTAGGGCTGCCTGGGAGGGGAACACTTAGTGCAGTGGTTCTCAACCTGTGGGTTGCGACCCCTTTGGGAGTCATATGACCCTTTCACAGGGCTCACCCAATTCATAACTGTAGCAAAATTACAGTGATGAAGTAGCAAGAAAATCATTTAATGGTTGGGGGAGGGGGGCATCACCACAACAAGAGGACCTGTATTAGGAAGGTTGAGAACCACTGCCCGAGTGTGTTTAGGACTTTGCTGCCCTCAAGGTCATCAGACATTTCTGAAGGCAGAGCCACTGCAGGAAGCCCTTCTGGGAAATGCCCTGAAGACAGGTCTCAACCAACTCCACCCTCACCCTCCGAGATCCTAATCATAGGACGCATGGAAATGCTCACTGCCACTTTGAAGTCTGTAAGTCCATGGGAGCAGAAAGCCTCCTCTTTCTCCCTTGGAGTGGTGGCTGGTGAGTTCAAACTGCCCACTTTCTGGCTAACAAAACCCACAGACCAGCTCCCCCTGAGCTCAGTTTGGTTTGCCGCACAGCACACATTGTTTGGAACCTTCTGAAATAGCTATGCACATGTGCAGGTTGGGGGGATTTCGCACAAGATGCAGTTTTCCACCCTCTCTTGGCAAAAATAATTTTTGCAAAAGGCTTGTGTTCTCTTCTGGATCTGAGTAGCAGCTACTCTCATGAAGTCATAGCACATACATTCATGCTACAGTCCTCCCAACTCCCTAATGTCTTACGCCGAGTCTGTTCCATGCTTTTCTGTGTCCTACATGGCAGCTGTAGGCACCCAAGGCATGGGCTCTGCAGCCTGGTTCCAAATCTCTCCTTCCCACTTCCTCACTGTGTGGTCCTAGGCTCATGACTTTATCATCCTGTGCCACTGTTTTTTCATCTGTAAAATGAGGCCAGAATAGAGTCCACACATAGGCTTGTTAAGTGGAATAATTGAATTATTATACACAAAAAGCTTAGAACGGTGCTTGGCATCTTGCAAATACTATTAGGTGGTTTAGCATAGGGACTGGGTCATCCATTACATATGCTCAGGTTCAAACTTCCGGCCAGGAAGGGGTGGTACACCTAGGTGGGCATTACACCTGGATTGGTCCATCTGGGCCAGGTGAATTCAATCCAGCCATTGGGGTTGACCATGACCGTCAACCATGCCTCCCTATGGAGGAATTGAAAAGGCAGGATCTTGACCACTCCGATGTCTCCCTTTGCCCACTTTTCTGTTGTCCGTCGCCCAGAGAGGAGGTCACATGTAGATACTTATAATCAGTTCCCTCTTTCCAATCCACCCTCCCACAACCCTCTCAGTATCACCACTCACAAATTATCAAGGTTTCTTGATGGATGGGGGAGCGGGGAGGGAGGGGGAAAATGAGGACTTGATGCCAGGGGCTTAAGTGGAGAGCAAATATTTTGAGAATAACGAGGGCAATGAATGTACAAATGTGCCTTACACAATTGATGTATATATGGATTGTGATAAGAGTTGTATGAGCCCCTAATAAAACGATTTTTAAAAAAAGAAAAAAGGCAGGATCCCAGAGCCCACTGAGTGACTTTCTTTCCAGCAGCTTCTAGGTAGGCTGTGCCCCGGGAGTGGCCCTGAGGTGCCTGTGTAAACCTGAAACTTCTTCTCTCAAGAAACTCACTTAGTTCACAATCCAGGCTTCGAAGTGAGTTCTTTCTCGCGCGAAGCGAAGGCCTGAGGTATATCTCTCCCAGGAGAGATCTAACAATAGTATCTTTTATTATAGAATTAGGAGCCCAGGTGGTGTGGTGGACTGTGCATTAAGCTGCTAATCGCAAGGTCGGGGGTTTGAACTGACTAGCCCGTCCGTGGGAGAAATATGAGGTTGTCTATTTCTGTAAGGCAGTGATTTTCAACCTTCATAATGCCCCCACCCTTTAATACAGTTCATGTTGTGGTCACCTGCAACCATAAAATTATTTTCATTGCTACTTCATAACTGTAATTTTGCTATTGTTATGAATTGGTTGACCCCTGTGAAAGGGTTAATTGATCCCCAGAGGGGTCGCGACCCACAGGTGGAGTACCGCTACTGTAAGGATTTAAAGTCTCAAAACCCCAAAGGGGCAGTTCTTTGTCCTATTGGACCGGTATGAGTGGGAGTCAATAAAATGGTAGTTAGGTTTTTTTCTGCATCAGTATCAGATTCTGGTGGCAATCTCAGTCATCCTGCATTGTGGTTTGGTTTGAACTCTGGTAGATTTGTGGGAAATGACTGCCCTGGTTTGAGGTGAGGGCCACGGTGCTTCAGTGGTAGATCTCTCATCGTCTTTCACCGGGAAGACCCGGGTTCGATTTGCAGCCAATATGCCCCAGACTGTCAGTGAAAATTTGTGTGTTGCTATGACACTGAGCAGGCTTAAGTGATGTTTCCAGACTGAAATAGAATAAGGATGAAAGACCTGATTATCTCCATCCACACATCGACCTATGGCCCGCCACGGTTGGCTTCCCCTCCCAGCTCTGGTGATAGCACAGACTGGCATAGTTTGCTCTGCTTCCCATGATGTGCCCAGGAGAAGCTGACTCGACAACCACGGTCAAGATCAACAGCTTGAACTCCTTTCTGAGTCTACAGAAACAAGAAAAACCTTCTGAAATGAGGTCGCATTGCTATTTGGGACTGGGAGAATGCCTTTGTGACAAGGATTGTGCTCTGGATCCCAAAGGCAACTTTAAACACAGCCACATAGCAACTCCGGAAATTGCCATAGTAGAAGCCAGGTTTTAAAAAAAAAAAGTTCTACTGACTTGCTCAAAGAGGCCAGAGGTGGATGGGGGTGCGGTGGGGTGGGGTGGGGTGGGAGACTCCTCTAAAAATGAACAAATTTGTTTCCGTACATATTTGTCATGTCTTTTGGTCCTGAAAGATAGGGGGGGGGGAAGCAGACGAGAGGAGGAAACGGTGACTGACAGTCATCTTGTTGGTGTCCCCACAGCATCCCCTCCTTAGGCACTTGCTGCCATCTCATCCAACTCCACTCAGTATGTTTTCACCCAGCAATGATGCAGAAATGTCTGTGTACTCCAGTTTTATTATAGTCAGGCAGCATTTACGGGTTTGACTTTCAACTCAGCATGGCAAGACTTCTAGAAGCAATTATAACCAGCACCTGCTCTGTCTGTGCGGTGGGCAGGCAGTGACAGATTCCCAGCTTCTGGAACACTAGTGCCCCCTCCGAGCTCAGGATAATGACGGTGACACTAGGCCTCCTTGTTGTCTGGGGGAGCTCTAGGAGCTCTCCTCTGAAACCTCATATTATTGGCATTTCTTTGAGTGAACACATCAAATTAGTGACTGTAAAGGAAGGCGTAGGAGATGATTATTGGTGACAAGACAAGCTTCAACCACCTCCAGAGAGCATGTCTCCTAAGTGCAAAGTATGGAGAGGGAGGAAACAATTGACAACAAATGGAATAGGCTCTGAGTCTCGCCGCACAATGTATGTTCGTGGTCACTGAGGCGCCAACATTATGGCTGGAGGATGGATATGGTTTGTGCAGCCGTGATTGCCATCCAGAATGTGCCGTGCTATTGTGAAAAATGATTTTTTATTCTGAGCAAATCTCTGCTTCCACTTGCTTTAATGCTTCGCCAGAGAGCCAGGGACTCTGGGAGGGGTCGGTATGCACAGGGCTGGGCTGACCTCAGGAACTCATGTGTAAAGGGCTTTTTCTCACTTGGAAGCAGACTGGGTTCACAGCTGTTCTTTCTGGTAAAGCTTGTTTCTGAACCTTGCCACGTCTGAGTCCGAAGAGGGAAATGAAGGTGACAAATGCTGCGAGGAGCCCTGTGCACATCTTGGCTATGGTTCTGCTTAAGTCTGTTTCATTTGAATCCCAGTTTTACCTTTCCTCCTTTCTGGGTTCCGAAGCATCAGATGGGTGCCAAACGCTTCCACAGACAACTAAAGCTGAACAAAGTGGAGGCAGATGAAGAGCAACGGGAGGTTGGTGTTTGGGAGACTGAATACTTGGGCTTCCTAGGCCATTCCAGCTGGTGGTTAGAGCCCTGTTTCAGATTCCATTGAAATCTCCTAGTGTCCAAGGACCAAGTGGCTCCTAAGTCCAGAATTTCTGTTACATGTCTCACCAAGGAGAAGCTGGGCCAAAATGCATTGAAGAATAAAGCAGGAGCTTGGCTTGTGAATCCACTCTCTGATTCTGAAATTTCAAAGGCTCCATGCACAGACATTTCAACACTGAAAGCACAGCAGGGAAAATCAAAGACTTGGGCTTCCTCCTTGCCCCTCTTTTAGGGCTTTTATGGTTTTCCAAGGTGCCTCCCAGAGCCGAGTGTTGTATAGGTCATGTTTAAAAATGTCGTAGTTCTGAGGGACTTGCTGTTCTGCTTTCTTTTGCAAGGAGACCCGGTTTCTTGTCTTGTGGCCAAACACAGAGCACAGATGTCTGTGGGCCCCTCCCTTTCCCCTGATTTTTGTTCTCTTCTCTGGATACCCTACTGACCTGTTCTCCCTTACAAGATCTGAACTGCTCACACACTTCGTTAAATTCTCATCCTAGCGAGAAGCACCTGAGCATCTTATTAGAGCCTGTATGAGTTCTGTTCTGGATGCCTATTTGTGTAACTTCAGGTCTCTGGCATGGAAACGTCCCATGCCCACAGACCCACACAGGTAATATAAACTCCAACAGTAGTTTAAGGTTTAAGGTGGTCACAAGGAACACTGGGGCCCGTGTCTCCTGGTGAACCACACAGGCTGTCTAAAGGGGCTAGTTCCATCTCAATGTAGCCATGCAGGAATGTAGACCGGTTAGGTAGCAAGACAAGGGGTTGTTCCTCTCCATGCTTAGGGGGCCCCCTACGGGAGGTTGGAAGCCAATGCGGGCTAAGCCCAAGCCAGGAGAGCTTAATTGACGCCTCCCAGCTGAAAGCCCTTAAAAGGCTGGAATCTGGAGACCACCTCCCCTTCGCTTCAGCTGCTCCTCTGCCTTCCACTCAGCAGGGCTGGGTGTGCAGTCTCATGAGGGTGCCCGTGTTCAGTTTAGTGTAACGCCGGAACCTTCTTCTCTCATGTATATAAACCCACTCGGATTACCAACCAGGCTTTGGTGTGAATTTCTGCTGCTCCGTGATATGGCTGCCTTCTGCTCCGTGATATGGGGGATGTCCGGAGGCTGAGGAAGGGGATCAGATTGTGCTCAAGAGGCCCCTGGCATGGGAGTGTACTGGCTCAGCTCTTCCTCTGCAGGGTCCCACTGAAGAGGTCCCCTGGCCTGGCCCCGATGCTAGACCCAGTGGCATACCTGCCCCTGAACTTGGAGGAGGCCCATCTCCTGCTCCAAGGCCTCGTGTCTGTGCAGCAGCCTCTCCATGCTCTCCCGAACCTTCCCAAGGTCCTGGACTCTAGCAAGGGCACCCTGTGGAAGACGGGCACATTACAGGCTTGGCCTCTGCCCTTCTGCCCAGGGTTCTCATCAATCCTTTCTTCCTGGCTGGTCTTGGCCTTGGCCTCGGGCAGGTGACAGAGTCTGATTAGTGTCTGCACAGTGACACTGCGGGTGTTGGGGACAAGGCTGCTGGATGGAAAACAAGTACCTAGCAGGGGTCCCAGGCCTTCCTGTCAATTCCCTTCCTGCCTCCCTTCCATGGGGTCTTTGTCTCATAGGCCAGGTGTTTCTGAAACCGCATCAGCTTCTCTTTGTGGTCCCCAAGAGGGACAGGCTATTCCAGCTGCTGGCCCCACCCCTGGATCCAGTCGCCGTCCTGTGTGATGGTGGGGACATGAGTGCCCTGATGTTCATACTGCCTTGGCCCCAAGCGGTGACCCCGTCTACCCCTCGGTCTCTGCCAAGGAGTGAAATGCTGACCAAGCTCAGGGACAGCACAATAATTTTTCTTTCACCCAAGATAACAGGGCCCAGGCCCATCAGTCTTCAGATCTAGGAAGTGGCTGGGCAGGGGCCATGGGTGGGTTCTCATGTGGAGGGTGCCCCTCACCCACCACTGGGGCCCTGTCTACTCTGCCCATCAGGATGACAGGTGTCCACACGGGTCTGAGAATCAAGGGCCCTGGGCTCCAGTCCTAGCTTTGCCCCTGGAAAAGCCATTAAACTCTCCACATCCCGTTCCACCGCAGGCCGCCCCTTGGCCCCTAGTGGGGCTGAAGGTCACTTGTAAAGGTAAAATGGGGTTCAGGTGGGGTGCCCTCTGACCTGGCTAGCAGCCCTGAGAAAGCCGGCAGTAATCAGAGAGGTGTGAAGCTTGTGTCGCTGACCTTCTCCCAGGTCTTCCACTCAAGCCGGCCGCTCTCGTATCGTGCCCAGCTGGCCCTGAACCCAGGGGCCTGGCAGCAACCTGACCTGCTCTCTCAGCGCAGCCTCCTGCGTTGAGGGAGGTGGGAGATGGACCCAGCCCTGAGTACTGAGTGTACCACTTCTGGGGCTGGCTCACAGCCCATAGCCCTCACTATAAGTCCCGGGGGCCTCCCCTCAGCTCTGCAGTTGAGGGTTGGCCAGGCTCCTGGGAAGAAGGAAGCAGGGGCCATGTGATATGGGCAAATCCAAATGCCCCCTGTGGTCCCCAGAGTGTGGCCTAACCCATCCCCATGCGCTTCTGGGTGCATGGGCATCTCGGCTTGGTCACCAGCCCTGGATTGGAGCCTATGGCTCCTTGGTAATCCCTCACCAACCAGCACAGGTTCGGTGTGCACACACACCTCACCCGGGTGCCCCCAAGAGTCTGGATACCCCGGCCTTATCAGGGTCACGCCCATGACCGTCCCGGCCATCACTTCCCTGTCCTGTGTGCTTAGCACCTCTGGAAGGAGCCATGCTTCTGGATCAGCCGCTCCAACTCTTCCACAGAGCCCTCCAGGGCACTGGCTTCCTGGGAGACCTTGGACAGCCATGGAGGTGACACAGAGGTGGGAGGGGATAGGGGGCACAGATGGTGGTTCAAAGGGAACCCTAGACAGCAACATCTGCCAGAACCTTGGTTTACAGCCTGGGCTCTCTGGGGGTGCATCAGGGGCCTGCGGCTGGGGGTGGGGAGGTGGGTGCTGAGCAGGAGGGGAAGGAACCTGAGGAAGAAGAGCACTCCAACCTGGGGGCCGTTAGGAACATCCCAACTTCTGACGAGGTGGGGAGGAGCCCCATCAATTTCCAACCAAACCGCGTAGGGCTTGGCTGGCCGGGGCCAGGAGTGGGGAGGTGATGGCCCTGAGTGACCTGAGGCTCAGGTGTCCCCTTGGCCACTTAAGAAGACACACTATCTAGCTCCGTATCAGAATAGCAGCCAGTGATCCTGGAAGCAAGGGGGATTGGGGTGGTACTACAGGAGGACTGGAGGTCCTGGGGTCAGTGTGTCTGTGTGTGGTAAGGGGAGCTGTCTCCTGGGCCTGCAGGATCTTGTCCAGATGCCACACTGTCTGAGGAAGAGCTGCTTGTGGTGCATGGCCTGCCGTCTCCCTTGCTTCCGTTTCCCAGGCCTGAGCGACCTGCTCCCAAGTATCCTGCAGGGCGCATAGCCTTTCCTGGACCTGGGCATGGGCATGGACACAACCGAAGGTGGTGCTGAGGGAAGCTCCAGAGAAAAGGTGCCTGACTGTCCCACCCAAGGGGAGGGTATTGTTTGTGTTTCCACAGGGAAAGAGGGACCAGATATAAAGCCAGTGATAGATGAATGCACTGTGCCCACACGGAGTGGGGAGCCAGTGGAGGGGCCTGAGGGCTGGGCTCCCATACCAGCTATGTGGACAACTGCCCCTACCCCCAGAAGAATTTACTTCAGAGGACAGCACTGAAGCTGCATCTAGGAGAGAAGGGCATGTTTGATCAGAGCAAATGGGAGCAAAGAAGGGGGAGGAAGAGAGAGTGGAGCACACACTGGCCCATCAGGCCTGGAGGACGATATCCCGGCTCTGAACAGCCAATGGACAGAGTGGACAATGTGGCTTATCCCACCACGAGACACACCGTCCATTGATGACCCAGGGCCCTAAGGGGGACAACACTGGAGACTCAGGGTTAGAACTGGCCCAGACTGATCCTATGGCACTGAGGCAAACCACTAAAAGTGTGTGGCAGAGCAACCGTGGGAGCAGAGCAGGGAGCCCCTGAGGTAGTACAAAGGACAGACTCTGGGGCCAAAGCATGGTACCCCATTGGACCTGACTGAAGGACACGCCTAGAGATTAAAAATCAGATCTTCATCTATGTATAGGTTTTTCTTTCTTTAATTTTTTTTCTTTTATTTTATTCTTAAAAAAGCATTTTATTAGGGACTCATACAACTCTTATCACAATCCATACTTACATCAGTTGTATAAAGCACATCTGTACATTCTTTGCCCTCATCATTTTCAAAGCATTTGCCTTCCAAAATTAATTTATTCTTCTATGGGTAATTGGTTTCCTTTTTGTTGTCATTGCTGTGTTCTCACTCATTGCCTATCTTGCAATGACTTGATCTTTGGTGCATATTATTATCTCTACAGACCTATCTAGATACGATAGACTGCATGAATAGTTTGGAGGAGAAAACAAGGGGACCAATAGTTCCGGGGGAATAGGGGAGTGGGAGAGAAGGGGGAAAAGGGGTAGTGCTGACCAACCCAGGGACAGGGGAGCAATAAGTTATCCAAAATCAGTAGCAAGGAGGGTGTGAGTGGTCTGGTAGGGATTCAGCAAGGGCAAGGTAACCGAGAGAAATTACTGAAACCCAAATGAAGGCTGAGCATGATAGTGGGACAAGAGGAAAGTAAAAGGAAATAGAGGAGAGAATTAGGTGACAAAGGGTATTTATAGAGGTCCAAAGACTGGAATATACATATGTAAATATATTTATATGAGTGTAGGGAAACAGATCTGTGTGCATATATTTATAGGTTTAGTACTAAGGCAGCAGATGGACATTGGGCCTCCACTCAAGCACTTACTCAATGCAAGAGCACGTTGTTCTATTAAATTGGAATTCCAGGATTCACACCTTCCCAACACGATTGCTGAAGAAAAATGTGTGCATAAGCAAATGTGGTGAAGGAAGTTGACGGTGCCCGGCTATCAAAAGATATAGCGTCTCGGGTGTTAAAGGCTTGAATATAAATAAGCGGCCATCTAGCTGAGAAGTATCAAAGCCCACATGGAAGAAGAACACCAGCCTGGCTGACCACGAGGTGTAGAAGGGACCAGTTATCAGACATCAAAGAACTAAAAATCGTATCAGTGGGTGCCCACCTTCCTGATACGATCAGTGAAGACAAACTTGTGCTTAAGCAAATGTGGTGAAGAAAGCTGATGGTGCCTGGCTGTCAAAAGATATAGCATCTGGGATCTTTAAGGCTCAAAGATAAACAAGTGGCCACCTAGTTCAGAAGCCACAAAGCCCACATGGAAGAAACACACCAGCCTGTGTGACCACGAGCTGTCGAAGGGATCATGAGGTATCAAGAATCATGGGAAAAAATCATATCATTGAAAATGTGGGTGAGTGCAGAGTGGAGACTAAAAGCCCATTGGTAGCCAACCGGACACCCTTTACTGAAGGGTTGTGGGGAGGAGATGAGCCAGTCAAGGTGCAGGGTAGCTACAATGAAACATATAACTTTCCTCTAGTTCTAAAATGCTTCCTTCCCTCACACTCATGATCCCAATTCTACCTTACAAATCTGGCTAGATAAGAGGGTGTACATAGGTACAGATAGGAACTGGAAACACAGGGAACGCAGGACAGATGACTCCTTCAGGAACAGTGGTGAGAGTGGCGATGCCTGGAGGGTGGAGAGAATGTGGGGTGGAAAGGGGAAATTGATTACAAGAATCTACAAATAGCCTCCTCCCTGGGGGAGGGACAGCAGAGAAGAAGGAAAGGGGAGACTTTGGACAGTGCAACATATGATAAAATAATATTAATTTATGAATGATGAAGGTTTCGTGAGGTAGGGGGGAGTCGGAGGGAGGGGGGAAATGAACAGCAGATATTAAGGGCTCAAGTAGAAGGCAAATGTTTTGAGAATGATGATGGCAACAAATGTACATGTGTTCTTTTAAAAAAAAAACCCTTTTATTATTTAAGCTTAATTTATTCCCAAGCCATGAGTTTTTGCTTCTTCAGTTTCTTCTGGGAAATCGTTTTCTTCAGTGCAACCTCCTCTTCTGGCTTGGAAACGATTTGTTCCTTCTCAGTCAGGATCATTTCAATGTGGCAGGGGGAGCTCCTGTGTGGATTAATCTAGCCAAGAACTCTGTAAGTCCGGTGGTGCATCTTGGGGGCTTTGTTCACCTGGATGTGCTCGATGACCTGAGAATCCACATCTAAACCCTTAAGTTCAGCATGACTTTCTGCATTTTTAAGCATGTGAACCAAACATTCAGCACTCTTTTTGGGCTACCAACTCTGGGTCCCACCCCACTGTTTGGCCTGGGCACATCTACCAACACCATTATTGTCCCATCGGAAAGGCACACACTGCTACTGCAGAGTGACGTCTTTCAAGTATTTGGTGGCTTTCCAGATGTGCATGCCTTTGATGGCCTGGGCAGTTTCACGGGTGTTTTTGAAGTGGACCCAGAGATTCGACCCTCTGTATTTGCAGGATTTTGTAGGATTTCCTGGGTCAAATGAGTAGCGAACCATTTTAGCAGGTCACCTCAGGCCACTACAGTTAGAGGAAGAGCCTGTACATATGTTCTTGACACAATGCATGTATGTATGAATTGTGATAAGAATTGCACGAGCCCCCAATAAAATGATTAAAAAAATAGAAAAGAAAGGTACTTGTCCCTGTGGGGCCAGTGTGCGGTGGTCCAGTGGGCTGGGGCAGGGCCAGAAAGGGGAGCCGACCTCCACCGCGGACGGCCCTGTAGCCTGGAGCACCTGCTGTGCCCGCTGGGTGGCGCACTGGTGCAGCTCCTTCTGGGCCTCCAGATTGGCCCGCAGCTCTTGGTGGACACTGAGGCTTTGGGCTCCACTGCCAGGGTCTTGGGGCTCCTCCACCACCTGCAAATCTCACTGCACACTGGCTGCCCAGGAGGCATAGTCTTGCACCTGGAGCCTGGGAGAGCACGGGAGAGCACGGGGTGAGGGGACCTGGTACCGAGGCAGCGTCACAGCCGGCCTGAGTCCACCACCACTCATGTCCAAACCTCCATGTCTCTGCCGCTTAATCCCACAGCCTTACCAAGTGTCTACTTGGCCTCAGCTCTGCCGCCACCCCTCCTTCCCACCCAGTTCTCCAGGGCCAATGAAGTCCCTCATGGGCCGCTTGATAGCGTTGCCCACCCATCCACAACTTTGCCAGACCCCCACTTAGAGGTAGCCTTTGGTGGCCTTGTGTGAGAGCCGAGGGACTCGGGACTCTTGTCCCTTCACTGCCTCACTGTGCAGATGGAGATTTTTGGTGTTTTTTTTTATTTAAATTTATTTATTTTATTGGGGGCTCTTACAGCTCTTGTTACAATCCATACACCAATTGTATCTGACATAGTCATACGTATATTGCCATCATTCTTTTCTAGACATTTACTTTCTATTGAGCCCTTGGCATCAGCTCCATTTTTTTTCACTTCCCACACTGTTGGTTACTTGATATATTATAGATTGTTATTATTTTCATATCTCACATTGACCATTGTCTCTTTTATCCTCAGGTTTCTGTTGCTCCTCTCCCTGCGAGGGGTGTGTGGTTATATGTCATTCATTGCTATCGATTCCCCTTCCTCCAATCCTCGACCCCCCTTCCCCCTATCCTTTTGGTATCTTTATTCCCATTCCTGTTCCTGGGTTCCATGTGTTGTGTGTTTTATCTCTTGCTAATATTTATGGACTCTAGTCCAGAGTGGGAAGCAGCACTGGGGTGATGACAGTGGGGGGTGAGGAGGCCTCAAGGCGTCAGAAGCAGATTGTGTGATTCATTGGTGCGATCCATGTCTCCACAGGGGGGCCTCCACCCAGTGGGACACAGCATCTGGGAGGCTTGTGGCTTTCTCCTGAGATAGCATGGTGTCCAAGGGCCCGGGCATTGAGTGTGGGATTCTGGGCCTGGGGTAGCAGCACTTGCAGAAGCTACCCTCTCCCCCAGGCACCCACCTGGATACGGACGAGAACGTGAGACAGTTGGCTGTGAACTTTGAGGGTGGCCTCAGCGTCTCAGAGCAGGTGGGATCTGGCCTGAGTCAGCTCCCACAGCTCCAACCAGGCAGCCCTGCCCCCAGGCGGGGGTCAGCAGTTATCCCAGCATGCTCATTCCTCCCCCTCAGCTTCTGTCTGGTCAGCCCTTCAGCTTCCTGGCTGGGTTTAGAACTTGTCCTAAGCTCCCAGAGGGCCACCGTCCTGAGATCTTGCTCAGCGCTTCAGGCCTTTCTGCAAACTCTCCTCCCAGGAGCCCATTATCACTAGCAGTTTACCCCTTGCTCTAACGATGCTCCAGGAGGCCTGCTTGGGAAGAGTGTTGGGCTGTTGCCTGTTTCAGTCCCACTAACTGCTCCTCAGGAGAAATAAGAGGTTCCCTGCTCCTGGAAAGATTTACTGACTTGCACACCCTCTGGAGGATCCCCATGAGTCAGCAGGTGGGGTCATTCTAAAGCCCGGCAAACGGCAGGTAGCCACGTTGTGTGCCACCCAGGCATGCTGTGTGTTTGGAGGAGACTGCACACCGTTCAAAGGTAGAAGCTGCACCCCTCCATGGTTCTTGCACGCAGCAAATGCCGGGCCCCAGAGTCTCTGGGCCAGCCTCTGGGCTAGGATCATGGGCAAATCGGTATCTCGCCTAAGCTCCATTTGGGCTGGAAACGCAGTAGCTTGTACTGTGACCTGGGTCAGCCTGGGGCTGTGCAGGGCATCCTCAGCCCTGCTCAACTCTTCCCAGAACGCCCCTGCAGGTGCAGGGAGCCCGTGGCTTGGGAAAGTGACCCTGCTAAGTGGGCTTTGTGACCAGGCTCCCTGATCCACCGACCCAGCTTTGCCTCCTCCACAGGCGGCAGACAGCAGGGGCTGCCCTGGGTTCCCTGAACTCGGGCCCTCTCTAGAGACAGTGGTTTGCAGAGCCGCAGCACAGCAAGGTTCTCCCTGGAAGCCTCTTTATCCCATGCCCAGCACCTCCCCCCAAACTCACCCCTGCTCCAGGCTGCTGGTACTCACTGTTGGTCCTGTCACCACTGCTGGGCCCTGGGGGCAGTGCTGGGCCGCCACTCCATCAGGCTCTCCGCTAGTGGGGCAGGCTGCCCCCTGGTGGCCACCCATCTTCACTTGGTGCCGAAACATTGCAAACTTAGTTAAGAGGAGCTGAGAAGAGAGGAGAGGTAACACAGGGGCCCTGGCTGGTGGGCTGTGAGACACCTCAGTCAGTGACTGGGCAGGGCAGGACTGGACAGCCACAGAACTTGCCCCTCTATGCAGAGAGGGGAATAGGAAGCCACAGCTGTCCTCAGCCCAGACTGATGTTCCCCATCAGCCCCTTGTGCATGCAGCCCCCCTCCACTACCCGACTTCATTAGGCTCCAGGGCAACTTCCTTGCCCCTAGCCCCTTCCTCACTAGGGTGTGCTCATAGTCTTCTCTCCTCTGGCCACCTGCTGCTGGCTGCTCAGCCAGCTCTGCAAGTCCTTGTCTTCCCTCAGGAAGCCCTGCAGTGCCAGCATCCTCTTCAGATCCTGGCCCCTGTGGTGACAGCCTGAGACCCCCAACAGTTAGTGTGCATATGTCCACACTCTGGAGGTCAAGGGACCCAATCAAAGGGGCTGCCTGAAGGACAAGTTTCTTCATCGTCTTTGCCCAGGCTGATCCTCTGGATTCAAGAAGCAATCCCAGGACATGGGGAGTTGGGGCTGGCGAGGTGTGTCTGTGGGGAAGGGCAGGTAACTGGAGCCAGGGAGCCAAGCCCCTGCCCTGCAGGCTCTCCTCAAAAGTTTGTGGGTAGAGGAAACAGTGAAGGACTCATCTTTTCCTGACACATGTCTACAGGCCTTTGTCATGGTTCTCTTCAAGGCAGGGGTAGCATCTAGGGGAATAAGCAACCCCAGCCAGTTTTCTGGTACCCACGGATGCAGTGACCCTCACTGTTGGGCTGCCAACTCCCGCAGTGTCTGCAGCTGCTTCCAGAGATTCCTCTGCATCACACCCAGCTGCTCTGAGACCTCAGTTACAAGGATCTACGTGTAACTTCCTCCCTGGGGGATGGACAACGGAAAAGTGGGTGAAGGGAGACAAAATATGTAAGATCTGACAAATTATCAAGGGTTCATGAGTGAGGGTGGAACAGGGAGGGCGGAGAAAAATGAGGACATGATGCCAGGGCCTTAAGTGGAGAGCAAATGTTTTGAGAATGATGAGGGCAATGAATGTACGGATGTGCTTTACACAACTGATGTATGTATGGATTGTGATAAGAGTTGTATGTGCCCCTAATAAAATGATTTTTAAAAATTAAATCATTATAATTTCTTAGGACAATGCCATTTGTATTTCAAAGCAACATTCACGAAAGCTATTTTTTCACCTTCACTATCTTCTATTTAGTTTTAGATAGAGCAAAAACAATTCTTATGCCTTTTTATGAGATGTAATGCAGGTCGACCTAAATTTATGCATAATTAAAAATTTGAATGAACAAAATATTTTGTTAAAGAATTTGACCTTTTGTGAAAATCATTGAAAGCATATAGCATTTTATTGAAGGGTTGGGAATGTTTTCCTCTATTTTATTCTAGTATTTGGTCTGAGGTTCTTACGGCATATTCTGATTATTGTCATGTAAGAGAATGTACATTCCATATAAGAGAAAACTTTCCTTATAATATTTTCCTATCCATTGCTTCCTGCTGAATCTCTCATTTGTTCTTTTATCATTATTTTTCCTATAGAAAACCCAGGCTGCTTAATGTTATTCTTATTAATCATTTATATAAGTTAGGAAAACATTTATTATATATACATTTTTATTAAAAATTTTAAATTGGAGACTCTTACAACTTTTGTTGCAATCCATATTGATTTCATCAGGCATTTTGTACATATGTTGCCTTCATTCATTTATAGACATTTCTTTCTTTTTCTTTTTTAAAATCATTTTATTGGGGCTCATACAACTCATCACAATCCATACATACACCAATTGTGTAAAACACACTTATACATTCCTTGCCGTCATCATCCTCAAAATTTGCTTTCCGCTTGGGTTCCTGGAATCAGCTCATTTCCCCTTTCCCCTCTCCCCTTCTCATCCTGCTCCTCTTCCTTCATGAACCCTTAATAATTTATAAATTATTATTTTCTCTTATCTTACACTGCGCGGCGTCTCCCTTCACCCAAGTTTCTGTTGCCCATCTCCCAGGGGCGAAGTTATATGTAGATCCTTGTGATCTGTATCCCATTTCTACACCCACTTCCCTCCCAGTATCGCCACTCTCACCGCTGGTCCTGGGGGGTTCATCTGTCCTGGATTCCCTGTGTTTCTTGTTCCCATCTGTCGCGCTGTGTATCTTCTGGTCTAACCAGGTTTGCAAGGTAGAATTGGGATCATGAGAGGTGGGGGGAGGAAGCGTTTAATAACTAGAGGAAGGTTGTGAGTTTCATTATTGCTACACTGAACCCTGAGTGACTCATCTCCTTCCCACTACCCCTTCGCAAGGGATGTCCAGTTGTCTACAGGTGGGCATTGGTCCCCCGTCATGCACTCCCCTCATTCACGATGATATAATCCCCCCTCCCGCCTTTGTTGCTTGAAAACTGGTCCCCTCAGCCCTTCATGATCACACATGTTGGTGTGATGCTTCCATGTGGGCTTTGTTGCTTCTGGGCCTGCTTGTTTACTTTCAAGCCTTTAAGACCCGGGACGCTATATCGCTTGATAGCCGGGCACCATCAGTCTTCTTCACCACACTTACTTATGCACACATTCATCTTCAGCGTTTATGTGGGGAAGGTGATCACACAATAATGGTTTTTGTTCTTTGGTGTCTGCTACCTGATCCCTTCAACACCTCGTGTTCACTTAGGCTTGTGTGCTTCTTCTCTGTGGGCTTTGTTGCTTCCGAGCTAGATTTCAGCCTGTTTGCCTTCAAGCCTTTAAGACCCCCAGAGTTTCATTATATTGTGCAGAGAGTGGCTATGAGCCAAACCCACTCGACTGCACCCAACAATAACAACAGGACTTGTGCTTCTAACAATATGCTGAAGAAGACCTTAAGAGAATCTCCCCTTCGTTTAGAGCTGCGGCTCTCGACCTGTGGGTCGTGTCTCCTTAGGGGTCAAACAGCCCTTTCATGGGGTGGCCTGAATTATAGCAGTAGCAAAATTACACCTACGATGTAGCAACAAAAATAATTTTATGGTTGGTTGGTCACGACTACATGAGGAACTGGATGAAAGGGTCGTGAGTAAGAATGTTGAAAACCACTGACCAAGAGGAAGACTCAATTCTTGATACAGTTGAAGGGCAACAAAATAGAGTCAGCCCCAATATAGATGGGATAGCACAGTGGCTGCAACAATAAACACAAGCCAAAGAAACACTGCAAGGATGGCACAAGACGGGACAGTGTTTCATCATATTGACATAGAGTTGCTATGAGTCAAAACCCACAAGAAAAAAAACAGGACTTGTTTTTCTAACAATGTACCTAAGTAGACCTGAAGAGAACCTCCTATTAGTTAAGCGCAGCGGTCCTCAAACTGAGGGTTGTGACCCCTTTTGGGGGACGAATGACCCTTTCACGGCAGTGATCCGTTCATTAAAGTGGAAAAATTAGAGGTATGATGTAGCAATGAAAATAATTTCATGATTTGGCAGTCACCACTACATGAGGAATGGTATGAAAGAGTCGTGGCATTAGGAAGGTTGAGAACCACTTCCCTAGAGGAAGACAGAATTCTTGGTAGAGTAGAAGGGCAGCAAATGAGAGGCAGACCCCCAGATGATAGATTAGCGCAGTGGCTGCAACAATGAGTGCAGACAAGAAACCACTGTGAGGATGGCACAGGACAGGGCAGGGTTTCATTATCTTGTGCGTAGAGTTGCTGAGAGTCGAAACCCACTGGGCAACACCTAACAACAATCACTGTAGGACTCATGCTTTTCACAATATGGTGCTGTAGATCCTCAGAGAAACTCCTCTTAGTTTAGAGCAGTCGTTCTCAACCTGTGGGTCGCTAGCCTTTGGGGGTTCAAATGACCCTTTCACAGTGGAGGCCTGATTCATAACTGTAGCAAAATTAAAGTTACAAAGTAGCAATGAAAATAATTTTTTGATTGGGGGTTCATCACTATCTGAGGAAATGAATGAAAAGGCAGTAGAGGGGCAGCAAAAGAGAGTGAGCCCTCCAAAAGTTGGATTAGCCCAAGGCTGCAACAATGACAACAAGCAAAATAAGCACTGTGAGGGTGGCACGAGAGGGGGTCAAGTGTCATTATATTGTGTATAGAGTTGCTATGAGCCTGCACACACTCACAGGCACCAAACAAAAACAACAGGACTGTGCTTCTATGAATATGCTGAAGTAGACCTTAAGAGAAACTCCTATTTGTTTAGTGCAGCGGTTCTCAACTTTTGGGTCACGAGCCCTGTTGGGGGATGAATGAACCTTTCATAGAGGTCGCCCACTCATAACAGTAGAAAAATTAGAGTTACAAAGTTGCAATAAAATAATTTTATGATTTGGCAGTCAGCACTATATGACGAACGGTATGAAAATGCTGTGGCATTAGGAAGGTTGAGAACCACTGCCCTAAAGGAAGACACAAATCTTGGTAGAGTAGAAGGGCAACAAAAAATAGCCACACCCCCCCCAATATGGCTCCAACAATGAGCACTAGCAAACAACCACTGTCAGGATGGCACAGGTCTGGGAAGCATTTCATGATATTGTGCTTAGAGAAGCGATGAGCCAAAACCCCCTCGGCGGAACTTAACAACTATAACAACAGGGCTTGTGTGTTTAACAATATGCTGAAGTAAATCTTAAGAGCAACTCTTCTTAGTTTACAGCAGGGTTCTCAACATTGGGTCGTGAACACTTTCAGGTGGGGGGTGTTTCGAAACACCCCTTCACAGTGATGGCCTGATTCATAACAGTAGCAAAAGTACAGTTATGAAATATCAATGAATATAATTTTATAATTTTATGATTGGGGTCCACCACTACATTGGGAACTGTACAAGAGGGCCGCAGAATTAGGATGTATGTGAAACATTGTCCTAGAGAAAGACACAAATGTTGATACAGCAGAAGGGCTGCAAAAGTCAGGCAGCCCCTACAAGATGGAATAGATGCAGCAGTGAGCGCAAGCAAAGGACCACAGTGAGATGGCACGAGATGGGGCCGGGTTTCATTATATTGTGCATACAGTTGCTATGAGCCAACACACTCTCAAAGGCATCAAACAATAATAAAAAGAACTTGAGCTTCAAAGAATATTCTGAAGTAGACCTTAAGAGAAACTCCTATTCATATAGACCATTGGTTCTCCAACTGTGTGTCGAGACGCCTTTGAGGAGACTAACGAACCTTTCACATGGGTGGCCTGATCCATAACAGAAGCAAAATTACAATTGTGATGTAGCAATGCAAATATTTTATGGTTGGATGTCACCACTACACGAGGAATAGTGTGAAGTGGTTGTGGCATTTGGAAAGTTGAGAACCACTGCTCTAGAGGAAGACACATATCTTGGTACAGAAGGGCAGGAAAAGAGAGGCAGTGCCCAACAAGATGGATTAGCACAGTGGCTGCAAAAATGAGTGTGAGCAAAAGAACCACTGTATGGAAGGCACAGGGCGGGAAAGCATTTCATTACATGGTGTATAGAGTTGGCATGAGCCTAAACCCATTCGAAGGCACCAAACAACAGGATTTGTGCCTCTAACAATATGCTGAAGAAGACTTTAAAAGAAACTCTTAGTGTAGAGTAACAGTTCTCTAACTGTGGGTCACATGGGTGACCTGATTCATAACAATAGCAAATTTATAGTTATGGAGTAACAAGGAAAATAATTTTATGATTGGGGGGGTCACTAGTACATGAGGAATGGTGTGAAAGAGTCATGACATTAGGAACGTTGAGAACCACTGCCCTAGAGGGAGACATAGATCTGGGTACAGTAGAAGGGCAGCAAAAAGAGGCAGCCCACAGCACGATGGAATACAACAGTGGCTGCAACAATCTGCGCAAGCAAAAGAACCACTGGGAGGATGGCGCAGGACAGGACACCTTTCCATCATATTGTGCTTAGAGTTGCTAGGCGTCGAAAGCTACACAACAGAATCTAACAATAACTATAGGATTTGTGCTTCTGACAAGAGGGTCAAGTAGATATTAAGAGAAACTCCTCTTAGTTTAGACAAGCGGTTTTTAACTTGTGGTTCGCGACCACTTTAGGAGATCGAATGACCCTTTCAAGGTGTGAAATGATTCATAACTGTAGGAAAATTACAGTTATGAAGTAAGAATAATGTTATGATGGGGGTCACCACTACATGAGGAACTGTATGAAAGGGTCATGGCATTAGGAAATTTGACAACCTCTGCCCTAGAGGAAGACAAAAGTCTTGGTACAGCAGAAAGGCCACAAAAAAGAGGCAGCTACCCAAAAGTTGGATTAGCACAGCGGCTGCAACAATGAGCACAAGCAAAAGAACCACTGTGAGGATGGCATAGGATGGGAAAGCATTTCATTATATTGTGCATTGAGTTACTATGAGCCAAAACCCACTCGATGGTACCTACCACCAATAACAACAGAACTTGTGCATCTACCAGTATGCTGAATTCTATCTTAAGAGAATTCCTCTTAGTTTACAGCAGGGGATCTTCACCTGTGTGTCGCGACCCCTTTGTGGGTATGGAATGAAAATTTCACAGGGGTGTCGTGACTCATAACAGTAACAAAATTACAGTTATGAAGCTGCAATGAAATCATTTTATGGTTGGGGGGGGTCACCACTAAATGAGAATCGGTATGAAAATATCATGGCATTAGGAAAGTTTAGAACCACTGCTCTAGAGGAAGGCCCAAATCTTGGTATGAAAGGGCAGGAAAAGAGAGGCGGTCCCCAACAAGATGCATTAGCACAGTCGCTGCAACAATGAGCACAAGCAGAGAACCACTGTGAGGATGTCACAGGACAGTGCGGCATTTCATTTTATTGTGCGTAGAGTTGCTATGAGACATACCCACTCGACGGCACCTAACAAAAACAACAAATGGACTTGAGCTTCTAACAGTATGGTGAAATAGACCTTAAGAGAAACTCCTCTAAATTTAAAGCAGTGGTTCTCACCATGTGGGTCGTGACCCCTTTGGGGCTTAGACGAACCCTTTACAGGGTGGCACTATTCATAACTTGTAACAAAACGAGAGTTACGAAGTAGCAAAGAATATAAATTTATGATTGGGGGTCTACCACTACAAAGGAAACTGTATGAAATTGTCGTGGATTTAGGAAGGTTGAGAAGCACTGTCCTAGAGGAAGACACAGATATTGGTAGAGTAGAAGGGCAGCAAAGGAGAGGCAGCCCCTACAATTTGGAATAGCTCAGTGGCTGCAACAATGAGCGCAAGCAAAGAACCACTGTGAGGAATGAACAGGACAGGGCAGCGTTTCAGTACATTGTACATAGAGTTGCTGTGAGCCAAAATCCACTCGACGGCACCTAACAACAGCAACAACAGGACTTGGGCGTCTAACAATATACTGAACTACATCTTAAAGAAACACCTCTTAGTTAAGAGCAGCGGTTCTCAACCTGTGGATCGGGACCTCTTTGGGGGTTGAGCTACCCATTCACAGGGGTCGGTATCTTCTTCATAGTAGCAAAATTACAGTTATGAAGTAGCAACGAAAATAATTTTATGAATGGATGTTCACCACAACATCAGGAACTTCATTATAGTACCAAGGAATTAGGAAGGTTGAGAACCACTGGTTTAGAGCATAGGAAATCTGATGAAATACTGCATATTTTAACACACATGACGTTGGAAAGTAATGGAAATTGGGGGAGGACAGTAGTATCAAATTCCTATGAGTCAGAATTGCTCTATATCATAGAGTAGCTAAGACAATGAGAAGAAATGACAAAGTCAAAGAGCTGAAGAGAAAATTCCATAGGACACGTGGCAACAGCTTTATGCTCTTGTTAGACCCTTGGGGACTCCCTATCTATTGTTGGATTTCTTAAGCCCATCCCCACCACTGTGAATAGTCTTCATTAAACTCTCTTTAATTAAACCTTCTGCATGGTTTGTTTTCTGCTGGACCCCTAACAGATATCATTTAATTTTCTTGATTGCAATTCATCTCTAGCATACAGAAATCTTTCAAGAGTTTGTTTTATGTTTTGCTTTCATCCACAACAGCATTTCCTTCCAGATTTGTTTGTCCTTGAAAAATGATCAATAGTTCTTTCCTCTCCAATGAAACCCATGTGATATGCTGCCTGACTGCCTATGAAGTTCATGTGTAGCCTACATGGAGATCCCAACCATTCCCTAGACAAGTGTTTCTCAACCTTCCGAATGCCATGATTCTTTCATACAGTTCCTCATGTTGTGTTTACCCCGATCATAAAAATTATTTCATTGCTAATTCATTACTGTAATTGTGCTACTGCGATGAACCAGGCAACCCCTGTGAAAGTGTCATTGGACCCCCAAAGGTGTCGTGACCCACTGGTTGAGATCCACTACCTTAGACCAACGTACGGCCCGAGGGCTGTATAGGGCCCCCCAAATAATCAATAGCTGCCAGCATCACACATCTCACCAACGAGAAGCATTTGGAGCCATCACCTTAGGGGTGAGTTCATTAAATATTTGACCTGAATGGCCCCATGAATGATGTTATCAATCACCACATGGTCATTGGCAGAAAATCAGGTTTCCAGCTCCTGCTCCAGACCAAAGATTCCCAAACTTATTCTGCCTACTGCCCTCTTTTCAGAAAAAGAAATTACTCAGGACCCCTCAGCAATGAAAGAATTTTGGACTATAGCCCACCATCCAGGATAAAACGTAGATATCTGCTTTGTAGATCTCTGGATTTTTCTGTGCCCAGTAGGTGGGTGGTGTTGCCCACTGTGGGAAATGAGACTCTAGGAAAATCAGGTGTGTTTTCACTCTCTCTGCAAGAATTTCAGTTGAGGAGCAAGATCTGTCTTGAAAGAAGTGTATCCAGAATGCTCCTTAGAGGCAAGGATGGCTAGAATTCATTTCACATCCTTGGGCATCAGGAGCTATGAGGAGGAACATCATGGAAAAGGCCATCATGCTTGGTAAAGGGGCGCCCAAATGGGGAGGACCCTCACCAAGATGGAGGGACACAGTTTCTACAACAACACACTAAAATATAACAATTGTGAGGCTGGCACAGGAGCAGGCAGTGTTTCTTTCGGTTGTATGTAGGGTTGCCACGAGTTGAAACCAACTTGACAGCATCCAACAAAACCAGATGTGGAGAAAGCATGGCCTGGTTTGTGTACAGTGGCCCCACCGAGGTTCCTCATCAGTTGTGTTTGAATGGGCCAGGTGCTCTCAAAAACCTCCTCTTCAATAGACAACTTAAAATGTTTGCTTTCTGCCCAGGAACCATCCTGAAATTTAAAATGACCATTTGAAACAGAGTTGATTGCGATTCATAGTGAGTCATAGGACTTTCAATCGGCATAACCTTTTAGAAACAGATGGCTAGTCTTTTCTTCCAAGGTATTTCTGGGTGCGCTTGAACCTCCTAAGTTTCTGTTAATGGCCAAGTGTTTTAACCATTTGTACTCTCCAGGGATGACTCACAGCTCTATTTATCCTTAAAACTGACATCTCTCCTCTTTTTGGAAAGCCATGGCAATTGTTCTGTTTCAGTAGATTTACCTTCTTTAAATATAGGAATGACATATACTTCTACCACCTCACAGAAAATGTCAGAAACTCGTAGCTCTCATTTAATAATGGCGTGGGTGATTACATATTGGGCTGCTAATCCCAAAGCCAACAGTTCAAAACCACCAGCCACTCTCAGGGAAAAACATGAAACTTTCCAATCCTATAAAGTTACAATCTCAAATACCCACAGGAGCAGTTGGACCCTGTCCTATAGGGTAGAAGTCAGGTCATGGGGAGTCAGAGTGGATTCGATGGCAGTGAGTTTGGTTTGGTTTTTGGACTCCCCTCCTACCACAATAGCTCACAATTACTAAGTGCATGTTATGTACTAGTGTTCTAAGCATTGCTTGTACATTCACTCATTTCATCCCACTGGTGGTGGTGTGGGTGAAGCATTAGAACTGCTAACCAGAAGGTCGGTGGTTCAAACCCACCAGCTGTTCTTCGGGATCAAGTTGGGGCTGTCTGAGCTCATAAAGATTTTCAGGGTCGGACGTCTGCAGGGACAGTTATTACTTTATCCTGCTGAGTGCTATGAGTCTGAATGAACTCAAGAGAAGTGGGGTTTTGGTGACTTTTGCAACCCCTTTAAGAGGAGCGCTGGCGGGGCAATAGAGAAGCCCTTGGGTATTTACCACTAGCTCAGCGAAACCCTCGGCAGCTTCCCATGAGAATGATGCGTCAATTTGCTCCAGTATCAGTCACAGCCTATGGGAACGCCTATAGAATGGTTCCACTCTGTCCTCCAGGCTCACTATGAGATGGAATCGACTGACCCATTGGTAGTACATCAGCTTCCGTCTATAGGTGAGGACACGAATGCACAGAGAGGTGAAGCCATCTGGCCCAGGGGTAATCAGGTTATCCAAGGGGGAGCTGGAATTTAAATCCCAGCAGACCAGCCTCAGAGACTACAGGCTTAGCTCTACCGTCTGCTGATATCTGGACTAAGAGTGGTTGGATTTTGCCTCCTTTTCCCTACACATCATCTCCACTGTCCCCTATCAAGCAAAATTAGCTTGAGCATTGAACAGGCACCCTCCAGCCCTGCCCGATTGCACACGAGCAGGTTAGAAAAGGATGGGGAGATCACTGGGCTGTTTTAGCTGCCACCTCTACTCCCACTGCGCCAACACACCCACAACGAAGTCAGAGAAAGAATTCTTGGCCTTGTAACCACTCCTCAGCCCTGACCCCTTGGAGGGAGCCAAAGCCACTCTCTTGGACACCCACTCGACTGCTACCTGGGAACTTCCCTTGGAGCACTTGGGGACAAAGGAGAGGGAGCACGCCTGCAATGTAATTAACATTATGACAACTTGTTCCCCCCTTGGAGAATGACACCTTTAGCTGCTTCAATTGTGCATGAAATGTAAATTACACGACTCAGGGGTATCACATCTGGGCAGTCATGATGCTAAGTGACGAGGCTCTCCATCGAGCAGCCCCTCCCCAAGCAGCAGGAACTAAGAAACCCAAGCCCCGAGGCCGACAGCTGAGACCGAGTTCCTATGGTCTTTGAGTGTGCCTGCTCCACAGAGCCCACAAGGGAGGATCTTTCCGGGTGGCCCTGGATGCGAGGCTGGGATGTTCCAGCCACCTGCTGTCATCACCCTGGCCCTCCCATTTTCTCTAAAGGGAGTCGAACGCTGGACAGCACTCTTTCCTCCCTATCTCTCAGAAAATTAGGAAAAAGGGGTGGTGGCTGTGGTTGTGGTAATATCCTTCTTGCTAAGGAGTTTTGGTGATGCTGTGGGTTAAGCATCCCGCTACTAATCTCAAAGCCAGCAGTTCAAACCCACTAGCTGCTCTGAGAGGGAGAAAGATGAGGCTGTCTGACAATGGACAAATTTATAGTGTCAGAAACCCACAGAGGCAGATCCAAACTCGTCCCCCAGATTACTTCCATATCCATTCTGCCTCCCATTCATTACTCTGTCTGGCTCAAATTATTCCGTGTTCACTCCCTGGCCAGCTCCCCACATTTCCCTACCCCCTTTCACCACGAACTCTCTGGACACTACTCTAAATCAGCTTGAGACACTGGATCAGCCACACTTCTTTGTGGCCCATGAAAGAACTTTCCAAAACCTCATGTCACAAGCAGGTCCACTTGTTTTTAGAGAAGAGGCATAGGCGAAATTGTATGTGTCCACCTTGAGAGGGGCAAGCACCACCATGTACAATTAGTAGGTGACCACCAGTGTGTCACTTTTGTGGTCACTACACATCTCCTTTGGGGACCCATTTGCCCCTCTCCTAGCACCCTGATCCCTGGTGCCATGGTTAGACTGGGATGGGAAATCCCTGTGCTCAACCAGGAAATTCCAGGTGGAATCAGAGTCACTGTCCCCTCTGCAGAGCCTCTGTGAGGACAGGGAGTTTGGAAACACAGCCTAAATCTGCAGTAGGATAAATTTAAGAAATGATCACGCATTTACCCTAATGTCAACTGTACAAATCCCACAACCAACCTTCAAATGCCCTGCCACTGAGCAGAGCCAAAAGCAGGAAGAGCCAAAACCTACATATGGGTACAGGAAGACCTCTGGAAGGTGTCCCTGTGGGGGGCCGGGGAAAGGGGAGAGTGGAGATGAGGAGGCTCGGGGGCTCAGGCTCAGGCTGGGAAAGAGCCAGAGTTCCTAGTTCGACTCTCCCTTTGTCTCTCTGCCTAACCACCCACCTCCCACCCAGTCCAGGAGATTCTTTGAACAGGGCCCACAGGGTCAGAGGTGAGAGCTGGCAGCTCCTGTTACTACCCTGACTTGGGAAACCTCCCTCATTGTGGAAATCCATATATTTTCTTGGGCTTTGATCAAGACCCAGGTCAAGCCTCCCATCCCCCTTTTCTCACAGAGGCACTTGGTCAGAATGGCAAATAGCCCTCAACTGTGCCATGCACTCCGCCTCTTCATTCCCTGTTCCCTTCAAACCATCTGCTGCAAAAAATCACAAAACAGCCCGATGGAGGGCAGGTCGGTGCTTCTTTTTCAGACTTCCCTCTCGTTCTTTCTCTGGTCGCATCATCATTCCAGGTACAGCAAACCCATTACTGTCCAGTCAATTCCAACTCATGGAGACCCTATGTAAGTTTTCCAACATTGTCCAACATTACTGGAACAGACAGCCTCATCATTTTCCTTGAAGCAGCTGATGGTTTGAACTGTCAACTTTGAGCTAGCAGTTCAACATTTACATGACATCCCTTCAGAGTGGTGAGTCATAGTCTGCAGACACCGTGGGCAAGAATCATTGTTGTGACTTATTTTCATAAGGTGGGATTCTATGTAGGCAGGTGTGACGCAGGTGTAACTGGAAATCGACTTGATGGCAACAAACAACAACACTGATGTCATTGTTTCGGGACTTGGGAACTGAGACCTATGAGGCATGGAGCTAAGTAACAGCTACTTCAGGTTTGTTAGGTACTTCATTGCTGAGCTCTGTTCTAGATACTGGGAATACAGCTAGAAGGAAGGTGGCATCTCTGTTCCTGGGGTTGAGAGATGAGAGGGGTTGGGAAACTTCCTGTCCTGTTAGTAGTGGGTGTAGACATTGTTTCTGCTGTTAGATGTCATTGAGTCATTTCCAACCCCTAGCCACCCTATGGATAATAGAACGAAACACCACCCTGTCCTGCACCATCCTCTCAATTGTTGCTATGTTTGAGCCCCTTGTTGCAGCCACTGTGTCAATCCATTGGCCGAAGTTCTTGCTCATTTTCACTGCCTCTCTGCTTCACCAAGCAGGACGTCCTTCCTCCTCCAGGGACTGGTCTCTTCCTAACAGTATGTCCAAGGTACGTGAGGGGAAGCCTCACCATCCTGGCTTCTAAGGAGTATTCTGGCTGTACTTCTAACCCACATTTGTTTGTTCTTTGGCAGTTCATAGTACTTTCAATATTCTTCACCAGCCTCCCAATTCAAATGCATTGATTCTTCTCTGATCTTCCTTTTCAATGTCCAACTTTCACGTGCATAGAAGGCCACCGAAAATATGACTAAGATGGCTTTAGTCAGGTGCACCTTAATGTAACATTCTTGCTCTTAAACACTTTGAAGAACACTTTTGAAAGAGGTCTCTGGCGGCAGCACCCGGCCCCTTTAAGGGTGAGGAGGAGGTGCGCACAGGTGGAAGCCCATGGCCCCTTTAAGGCTTGGCCTACTTGTCAGCAGCTGGAGCCTATTGAGAACATGGCAGGAGGCCAGCCAGCAGTTCCTATAGAGGTCAAGGGCTCAGGAGCTGAGTGAGCCAAGCTCTGAAGGCTGTGAGCCAGCTTCGGAGCCGCACTGCCTCCATGGGCCATAATGACCTGATGCGCAAGGCCTAGGACTTCAAAGACCAGGTGTGGTCTGTGCAGCCTTCCTGCCCCTTCCCAGACTCCTGCCCACCAGGGAGGGCCTTGCCACCATGACCACTGATGTGGGTCTGCAGCCCACCAGGCACCTGGCCAGCCACCAGGATCCATGCCCTTCCCAGCTGACCCACACAGGACCACACTCCAGACCCCCTGCCCCCACCCTGGGGCTGCTCACCACCAAGACTCTGCCCTGGGCCCGCTGCCCACCCAGGAACCTGCATCAGGGCCCTTGCCAGCCCTGGGTCCAGTCCAGGCCGGGCACACACCTGGCATCCCTGTTCCAGGTCCCTGCCCACCTGGGTCTGGGCCTGCCACAAAGACCCTGCCCGAGGCCCTCTGCCTACCCAGGAAACACCCCCTGCCCAGCTAGCTCCGGGGTCATCTGGGCACTGCCCCAGGCCCCCTGCCTGCCCAAGACCTTGTGTTAGCCTGACTGGCCATGGAGGATTGAGAGGAAGAGGGACCCTGCCCAGGCCCCTGCACCCCATCCCACTTGGGATGCCCTGGGTTGGCCCAGCCCCAAAGGTGCCTCCCTTCCCCCAGGCCCACATACCCAGAACTCCATGGGCCCACTGCTTACCTGAGGCCTCCCCATCAAGGGCTTGGGATATGTAACCCCAGCCTGGGATGGGCTCCTAGCTTGCTAGAGCCCCATGCCACTCTCCTTAAGCCCCAACTACTTAAGATCCCTAGAAAGTGCCTGTGGGGGCCCTTGTTGAGTCACACTCTGGCTGTAAGGGGCTAGGCTGTAGCTCTTGAAACTTGTCTTCTCCATTCTGAACCTTTAGGACATTGGTCTTTCCACAGGGCAGTTCTACAGAAGTGGCAGGGAACTCTATTCCCGAGTGGAGTTGGCCAGGTTTGAGTGGGGGGTGCCCTGGCAGGGACCCCAACATGGGAGAACAGCCCATCTCCCCTTTCTCTTTCCCAACTGAAAAAAAGAAAAAAAGAAAGAGATTTCAAAGAGCAGATTTACCCAATACAATACATCCCTTGAGTTCTTGACCGGGGCTCACATGATCATTTATTGTGGACTCCAGAAAGAAGATAGCCCTGATCACTTCAGTCTTTTCTCCATTTATCATGATCATGTTGTAGATGACAGGGTCATAATTACATATAAATATGTCCCTGGGACCCAGCTCCTGGGGAGTCCCAAACTTCTTGATGTAAAGAAAATAAGAGAGAGAAAACAAGCACTCTGAGCTCTTGGTTGGAAGGACAGTCCTTTGTGAATAGAGAGCTGCAAGGATATTGGAGTTCCTGAAGGGGGGCAAACAGTTCCACACAAAATTATTTAACAAATCATTTGCCGTTGGAACCCACCCAGGGACACCATGGAAGAAAGGCCTGGCAACCTCCTTAAAGCCTATAGTCTTGAAAGTCCTATGCAATGTACACATGGGGGCACCATGAGTCAGAATCAACTCTCTCATGCCTGTTTTGGTTTGGGGCGAGGAGCTATTAGAAGCAGTGGGGTATAATGTTGAATCCCAAAAAAAGAAGGATTTGGTCACCATTAAAGTGACTTCTAAACAAATTACTAACAATCATAGGGACTTTTGTGGGAGAAAGATGAGGATTTCTACTGCTGTAAATATTTCGTGTCAAAAACCCACAGACAGTTCTCCCCTGTCCTATACAGTCGCTGACTTGCTGTCAACTGGATGGCACTAAGATAGCACCTATCTGCTGAAAGGTTGCCATGCGGCAGGACTTGTGCCAAGTCCATTATGGTAATGCCTATGATCTTTGTGGGAGACAAAGCCTTGCTTATGTTAAATGTCTCTGTTGTCAGATCGCTCCATTGTCCAGTCCTGGCTCTATGTCCTTCTAGCTCCATGACCTGGGACAAATCATTGAACCCCCTTTGCGCTGCTGTGTGTAGAAGGGAAGTGAAAAATAGTGCTTAGGTTGTGTGTTCGAGGTTGAGATTGAATGCATCAATAGATAGAAAGACCTTGTTGTTGTTGTTAGTCTCCAGTAAGTCAAATTTGACTCCTTTTGACTGTAGGTCTGATAAGACAAATCACTGCCAGATCCTATGCCATCTTCCTGCCCATCGGCAGGTTTGAGGTCATTGTTGCGGTTATGGAGCCAGTCCGTGTCATGAAGAGTTTCCCCAGATCCATATGATGTCCTCTTCTCGCAACTGGTCTTTCCTAACGACATGACCAAAATCAGCATGACAAAAATTTGCGATTCTCTCTTCTAGGAACATTCTGTGAAGAGTGTCCTGGCTCAATTTCCTCCAGGACAGATTTGCTCATTCTCCTGGCCACACACAGTATAATCCACACACGGTCTTTGCCATCAATGCCATTCAAATGCCTCAATCCTTCTGAGAATCCTGGTCCTCACTGTTTTCCCCATTAGAAACTCCATTTCTCACAGCTTGCTTCAGATCTGCTGAAGTGGAATCTGAGTTTCTGTTAGGCCCCAAGGGCATTTTATTTGTGTGCCTGCTAGAAGCATGGCTGGGGAACAACGTCTGGCCCATATAAGTGCTTTATAATTATTGGTTGTGATCAGTGTCATTATTTATTACTCCATCTAATCTTTCCAGCACACTCACAGGTCAGGAAACCAAGATTCTGAGGCTGTCGGTGCCTTTGCTGAGGCTACCCCTCAGGAGAGGGCAGGGGCTACATGCAAACCGAATATAGGATCAGGCCAACATTTGGATCACTCTGAATGGAGACACAGTCAATGCTCATTAACCAGTCACTCCCCATTGCCTTCGTCACCCAACCCTTATTAACCGTGACTCTGCTTGCTGTGTATGGATTTCCCTATGGATTCTGCATATTTTATATCAATCTCATTATGGTCTGACATGTTTGACTCAGCAGAAGGTGTTCAAGGTCCCTGCATAGTGTAGCATGTTCCAAAACATCATTTCTTTTTAAAGGCTGAATAATATTCCATTGTATGACTTAGATATTGTTTGGTTTATCCATTTTTCGGGCCCTGGGCACTTTGGTAATAGTCACCTTTCAGCTATTGTGGGTAGTGCTGCAGTGAACTTGTATACCACTATCTCTTTGAGTCTCTGTTTGTTATTCTTTGAGGTATATGCTTAGATGTAGAATTGTGAGGTGGTCAAGGATTTCCTCTTCCTTGGATCCATGTTCAACGCTCATGCAAGCAGCAGTCAAGAGCTTAAAAAATGCATTGCATTGTATTGGCTAAATAGTCAAAAGACCTCTTTAGAGTATTGAAAATCAGGGATGTTATTTTGAGAACTAAGGTGCATCTGACACAAGCCATAGTATGTTCAAACACTTCCTATGCATGCAAAATTTGGAGATTAAATAAGGCAGGCCAAAGAAGAATCGATGCATTTGAATTATGGTGCTAGGAAAAAAGAACCATAGAAAGTACTATGGACTACCAGAAGCACCAATAAACTTGTCTTGGAAGAAGCACAGGCCAAATGCTCCTTAGAAGTAAGGATGGCCAGATTTTGTCACCCTTTGGACATGTAGTTTCAACATGTTGTCAGGAGAGACCAGGCCCAGGAATAGGACATCATGCTTGGTAAAGTGGAAGGGCAATGGAAAAGAGGGAGGCTCTCATGAGATGGATGGACATGGGGGCTGCAGTAATGGGCTCAAACATAAGAACAATTGTGAGGAGGGTACCGGGTGGAGTTGTGTTCTGTTTGACATAGGGTTGTTATGAGTGGTAACCAACAGGACCGACCCTAACAACAATAGTAAATCTCTGACTTGTTAAGAAGAAACAAGCATTTTTCATTTCCTCTATGAGCCAGGCACTGCGAAGACCCTGAAGGTCCAGATAGAAACAGCACTTGGCCCCTACCCATGATGGGTTCCCAGGCTAGGGGTGAGGCAGCAGATCTCCACTTTTGGATGAGACCTATGCAGCCCCCTTGGGGTTCCAGTGTGTGCTGGAGAGACTCCAGTTAACTTTGCCTTTCTCTATACCCGCCTTTAGGGAAGTGGAAGAACTTTAGAATAAAGTATCCTCCGAGATTTCTGTTGCACAATTAGACAAAAGGAAACCAATGGTGGCTAAAGAGAGCGAACAGAGAATCCAGAGCTGTGTCTGGGTCCTTGGCCATGCAGCTATCAATCACCACAGTTGAGTTCAGGAATCAGGAAGCGAAGATCCTCAATATCTGGATCCAGTAGGTATAGAAGGCATAGCTTCAAAGATAAAGAAGGATAAGCCCTCTTTCGCTTTCAGGAGGAACTCACCCAGGGAGAACTCATTCAGGTGGGACTGCACTAAAGCCTTAGAACTGGGAGGGTCCATAGGAGCATGTTTACTGCCAGAATTGTGCCTTCCCATTGAAGAGCTTCTATCATATTCCAGCTCATGAATGGTCTTTGCCAAGTGTCTTGGTTCTTTTGCTGTGACTTCTGTGGCATCACTTGAACTCTCCATCCCCTCCAGCCAGGAGCAGTGGCAGGAAAAAATCTATTAGGGAGAAGTGAGAGAGTGAGCTAGGAGATATTCCGTACACAGCTTGCCGTCTCCTTCAGCAAAGGCCCAGTGGGGTGGGGACTTAACTTTTCTGATTCTCTCCTATTAGAAGTCAACACGGAGCTAAAGAAGCATGAATGGAAGAAAGCAGGATATTGAGCTGTCAGCTTTTCCATAAGGAAATAATAGCCAGAAGGGCTCCAAGTTGGGATGAGGCATGGTGGGGAGGGGAACACACGTGCTGCTACCAAGAGGAGAGTGAGGAGCAAGAGACCAGCAGAGGCTAGTCTCAAAGCCATCTCCAATAACATTTCCCCAACAGGCTGTTTTCCTCTCTCCACTCTAAACACGTCAGCCTTCACCTCCACCAAGCACCGAAACCCCCCATTCCTCCCACCAATTGGTCCAGGTTGCTATGGGAACTATGGGAGTAGTAAGTGGTTCCCACTATTACTACCTACCTCCCTCATTTCAGCAGCAAAAGTTTTATGACTGGGGGTCCACCACTACATTGGGAACTGTATGAAAGGGTCATGAAATTAGGAAGGTTGAGAACCACTGTCTGAGAGGAACACACAAATGTTGGTATAGTAGAGGAGCAGCAAAGGAGAGGCAGCCCCCACAAGTTGGAATAGCACAGTGGCTGCAACACAAAGCACAAGCAAGGAAGCACGGTGAGGATGGCACAGGGCAGTGTTTCATTATATTTGCATAGAGTTACTGTGAGCTGAATCCCACTCTATGGCACCTAACTACAATAAAAAAAGACTTGTGCTTCTAACAATGTGTTTAAATATATCTAAAGAAAAATTCTTCATAGTTTAGAGCAGCGGTTCTCAACCTGTGGGCCAGGACCCCATTTAGGTGATGAATGACCCTTTCACAGGGGTGTCCCAGTACATAACGGTAGCAAAATTACAGTTATGAAGTAGTAATGAAAATAAATTTATGATTGGGGGGTATGCACTACATCAGGAATGGTATGAAAGGGTTGTGGAATTAGGGAGGTTGAGAACCACTGGCCTAAAGGAAGACAGAAATCTTGGTAGAGTAGAAAGCCAGCAAATGAGAGGCAGACCCCCAAATGATGGATTAGCAGAGTGGCTACAACTATGAGCGCAAGCAAAGAGCCACTGTGAGGATTGCATAAGTGGCGGCAGCATTTCATTATATTGTGCGTAGAGTTGCTGTGAGCCAGAACTACTGGACCGCACCTAACAACAATAACTACAGGACTTGTGCTTCTCACAATATGGTGACGTAGATCCTAAGAGAAACTACTGTTAGTTTACAGCAGCGATTCTCAACCTGTGGGTCGCGACCCTTTGGGGGGGGTCAAATGACCCTTTCACAGTGGAGGCCCAATTCATAACTACAGCAAAATTAAAGTTGCGAAGTAGCTATGAAAATAATTTTACGATTGGGGGTTCATCACTACATGAGGAAATGTATGCAAGGGTCATGGCATTAGCATATTTGAGAACCACTGCCCTAGAGGAAGACACAAATCTTGGTACATTAGAGAGGCAGCAAAAGAGAGGCAGCACTCCAAAAGTTGGATTAGTACAATGGCTGAAACAATGAGCACAAGCAAAATCACCACTGTGAGGATCGCACAAGATGGGGCCGGGTTTCATTATATTGTGCATACAGTTGCTATGAGCCAACACACACTAAAAGGCACCTAACAAAAAAAAACAGGACTTGTGGTTCGAAGAATATTCTGAAGTAGACCTTAAGAGAAACTCCTATTAATTTAGAACACTGGTTCTCAAACTGTGTGTCGTGACACCTTTGAGGAGACTAATGAACCTTTCACATGGGTGGCCTGATTCCTAACAGAAACAAAATTACAGTTATGATGTAGCAATGAATATATTTTATGGTTGGGATGTCACCACTACATGATGAACGGTGTGAAATGGTAGAGGCATTCAGAAAATTAAGAACCACTGCTCTAGAGGAAGTCACAAATCTGTGTATAGAAGGACAAAAAAAGAGGCAGTGACCAACAAGATGGATTGGCACAGTGGCTGCAACAATGAGCATGAGCAAAAGAACCACTGTGAGGAAGGCACAGGACGGGACAGCATTTCATTACACGGTGCATATAGTTGGTATGAGCCAAAACCCACTCGAAGGCAGCCAAAAACAACAGGACTTGTGCCTCTAACAATATGCTGAAGTAGACCTTTAAAGAAACTCCTCTTAGTGTAGAGTAGCAGCTCTCAAACTGGATCACAACGTTTTAAGGGGGAGGAATGACCATTTCACATGGGTGGCCTGATTCATAACAGTAGTAAAATTATAGGTATGAAATAACAGGGAAAATAATTTGATGATTGGGGGGTGTCACCAGTACAAGAGAAATGGTGTGAAAGGGTCGTGGCATTAGGAAGGTAGAGAACCACTGCCCTAGAGAAAGACATAAATCTGGGTACAGTAGAAGGGCAGCAAAAAAGAGGCAACCCACAGCAAGATGGAATACGACAGTGGCTGTAACAATTCGAGCAAGCAAAAGAACAACTGTGAGGATGGCACAGGACAGGACACCTTTCCACCATATTGTTCTTAGAGTAGCTGTACGTCGAAAGCTATGCGACAGAATCTAACAACAATAACTACGGGATTTGTGTTTCTAACAATAGGGTGAAATAGATATTAAGAGAAACTCCTCTTAGTTTAGATCAGCAGTTTTCCATCTGTGGGTCGTGACCGCTTTTGGCGATCAAATGACCCTTTCACAAGTATGACCCGATTCATAACTGTAGGAAAATTACAGTTACAAAGTAAGAATGAAATTAATTTTATGATGTGAGTCACCACTACATGAGGAACTGTATGAAAGGGTCATGGCATTAGGAAATTTGACAACCACTGCCCTAGAGGAAGACACAATTCTTGGTACAGTAGAAAGGCCACAAAAAAGAGGCAGCTACCCAAAAGTTGGTTTAGCACAGTGGCTGCAACAATGAGCGCAAGTGTAAGAACCACTGTGGCATAGGACGGGAAAGTGTTTCTTTGCATTGTGCATAGAGTTGTTATGAGCCAAAACCCAGTCAATGGTACCTAACAACAGAACTTCTGCATCTACAAATATGCTGAATTCTATCTTAAGAGAATCTCCTCTTAGTTTAGAGCAGAGGATTTTCACCTGCGTGTCACAACCCCTTTGTAGTGTGGAATGAAAATTACACAAGGGTGTCATGATTCATAACAGTAACAAAATAACAGTTATGAATGTGCAATGAAAATAATTTTATGGTTGGGGGTCTCCACTAAATGAGAATCAGTATGAAAAGAAAATGGCATTAGGAAAGTTGAGAGCCACTGCTCTAAAGGAAGACCCAAATCTTGGTACAGAAGGGCAGGAAAAGAGAGGCAGTCCCCAACAAGATACATTAGCACAGTGGCTGAACATAATCAAAGAACCACGATGAGGAGGGCACAGGACAGGGAGGCGTTCCTTTATAATGTGCATAGAGTTGCTATGAGACACACCCACTCTACGGCACCTAACAACAACAACAAATGGACTTGAGCTTCTAACAGTATGGTGAAGCAGACCTTAAGAGAAACTCCTCTGAATTTAGAGCAGCAGTTCTCAACATGTGGGTCGTGACCAATTTGGGGCTTAGACGAACCTTTTACAGGGTGGCACTATTCATAACAGTAGCAAAACTAGAGTTATGAAGTAGCAAAGAATATAATTTTAAGAATGAAGGTCTACCACTACATTGGAAAATGTTGTGGAATAGGAAAGTTGAGATCACTGTCCTAGAAAATGACACAAATATTGGTACAGTAGAAGGGCAGCAAAGGAGAGGCAGCCCCTACAATTTGGAATAGCTAAGTGGCTGCAAAACAGAGCCCAAGCAAAGAACCACTGTGAGGAATGCACAGCATGGGTCACTGTTTCAGTACATTGTACATAGAGTTGCTGTGAGCCAAAACCCACTCGATTGCACCTAACAACAGCAACAACAGGACTTGGGTGTCTAACAATATACTGAACTACATCTTAAAGAAACACTTCTTAGTTTAGAGCAGCGGTTCACAACCTGTGTATCAGGACCTCTTTGGGGCTTGAGCTACCCATTCACAGGGGTTGGCCTCTTCTTATTAGTAGCAAAATTACAGGTATAAAGTAGCAACAAAAATAATTTTATGAATGGATGTTCACCACAACATCAGGGACTTCACTATAGTGACAAGGAATTACGAAGTTTGAGAACCACTGGTTTAGAGCATAGTAAATCTGATGAAATACTGCATGTTTTAACACACATGACGTTGGAAAGTAATGGAAATTGGGAGAGGACAGTAGTATCAAATTCCTATGAGGTAGAAATGCTCTACATCATAGAGTATCTAAGACAATGGGAAGATATGAAGTCAAAGAGCTGTAGAGGAAATTCCATAGGGCACGTGGCAACAGCTTTATGCTCTTGTTAACCCCTAGGGGCCTCCCTATCTTTTGTTGGTTCCCTTAAGCCCATCCACACCACTGTGAACAGTCTTTATTAAACTCTCTTTAATTAAAACTTCTGAATGGTTTGTTTTCTGCTGGACCCCTAACAGATATCATTTAATTTTCTTGATTGCAATTCATCTCTAGCATACAGAAATCTTTCAAGAGTTTGTTTTATGTTTTGTTTTCATCCACAAAAGCATTTACTTCCAGATTTGTTTGTCCTTGTAACAAGATCAATAGTTCTTTCCTCTCCAATGAAACCCAAGTGCTACACTGCCTGAATGCCTATGAAGTTCATGTTTTCCTACATTGAGATCCCAACCATTCCCTACACCAGTGTTTCTCAGCCTTCCTAATGCCGTGACTTTTTCATATATTTCCTCAGTTTGTGGTGACACCTGACCACAAAATTATTTCATTTCTAATTCATCACTGTAATTTTGTTACTGTGATGAATCAGGCCACCCCCGTGAAAGTCTCATTCGACCCCCAAAGAAGTCGTGACCCACCAGTTGAGATTCACTACCCTAGACCGTTTGGTCCGAGGGCTGTATATGGCCCCCCAAATCATCAATACCTGCCAGCATCACACATCTCACCAAAGAGAAGCAAAGAGAAGCATTTGAACTCATCTTAGGGGTGAGTTCATTAAATATTTGACCTGTATGGCCCCATGAATGACATTATAAATCACATGATCCTTGGCAGAAAAACAAGGTTCCAGCTCCTGCTCTAGACCAAAAGTGCCGAAACTTATTCTGCCTACTGCCCTCTTTTCAGAAAAAGAAATTACTCAGGGACCCCTGGTAATGAAAGAATTTTGTACTATAGCTCACCATCCAGGATAAAATGTAGATATCTGCTTAGTAGATCCCTGGATTTTTCCATGCCAAGCAGTTGGTGGTGTTGCCCACTGTGGGAAACGTGACTCTAGGTAAATCAGGTTTGCTTTCACTCTCTGTGCAAGAATTTCAGTTGAGGAGCAAGATCTGTCTTGAAAGAAGTGTATCCAGAATGCTCCTTAGAGGCAAGAATGGCTAGAATTCGTCTCACATACTTGAACATCAGGAGCTATGAGGAACAACATGATAGAGAAGGCCATCATGCTTGGTAAAGGGGCACCAAAATGAGGAAGGCCCTCACCAAGATGGATGGACAGTTTCTGCAGCAATAGTCTAAAACATAACAATTGTTGAGAATGGCACAGGAACAGGAAGTGTTTCTTTCGGTTGTACAAAGAGTCGCTGCGAGTTGAAACCAACTTGACAGCATCCAACACAACTAGATGTGGAGAAAGCATGGCCTGGTCTGTGTACAGTGACCCCAGAGAGGTTCCTCATCCATTTTTGTAATTAAATGGGCCAGGTGCTGTCACAAACCACCTCTTCAATAGACAACTTAGATTTTTTCTTTCATCCCAGGAATCATTCTGAAATTTAAAATGACCATTTGACACTGAGTTGATTGTGATTCATGGCAATTCATATGATTTCCAATGGGCATATCCTTTCAGAAACAGATGGCCAGACTTTCTTCCAAGGTATTCTGGGTGCGCTTGAGCCTCCTACGTTTCTGTTAATGGCCAAGTGTTTTCACCATTTGTACTATCCAGGATTGACTTCCAGCTCTATATATCCTTAAAATTGACATCTCTCCTCTCTTTGTAAAGTCATGACCATTGCTGTGTTTCAGTCGATTTACCATATTCAAATATAGAAATGACAAATAATTCTACCACCTCACAGAAAATGTCAGAAACTCGTTGCTCTCATTTAATAGTGGCGTGGGTGATTATATATTGGACTGCTAATCCCAAAGTCAACATTCAAAACGAACAGCCACTCTCAGGGAAAAAGATGAGGCTTTCCACTCCTACCAAGTTACAGTCTCAAATAACCACAGGAGCAGTTGGACCCTGTCCTATACGGTAGAACTCAGGTCATGGTGAGTCAGAGTGGATTGGATGGCAGTGAGTTGGTTTCGTTTTTGGACTCCCATCCTACCACAATATCTCACAATTGCTAAGTGCATGTTATGTACTAGTGTTCTAAGCATTGCATGTACATTCACTAATTTTATCCCACAGGTGCGGTGTGGGTGAAGCATTAGAAATGCTAACCAGAATGTCGGTGATTCAAATCCACCAGCTGTTCTTCGGGATCAAGTTTGGGCTGTCAGCTCTCATAAAGATGTTCAGGGTTGGACATCTGCCGGGACAGTTATTATTTTATCCTGCCGAGTTGCTATGGGTCTGAATGGACTCAAGAGCAGTGGGGTTTTGGTGGTTTTTGCAACCCTTTTAAGAGGAGCGCTGGTGGGGCAATAGAGAAGCCCTTGACTATTTACCACAAGCTCAGAAAAACCCTCAGCAGATTCCCCTGAGAATGATGCATCAATTTTCTCCAGGACAAGTCACAGCTTATAGGAACACCTCTAGAATGGTTCCATTCTGTCCTGCAGGCTCACTATGAATTGGAATTGACTGACCCATTGGTAGTGAGTGCATCAGCTCCCGTCTATTGGTGAGAACATGAATTCACAGAAAAGTGAAACAATCTAGCCCAGCAGTGACCAGTTTATCAAAGGGGGAGCTAGAATTCATATCCCAGCAGACCAACCTCAGAGACAACAGGCTTAGCTCCACCCTCTGCTGATGTCTTGACTACAAGTGGTTGGATTTTGCATCCCTTCCCCTACACATCATCTCCACTGTCCAATATCGATCAATGTTAGCATGAGAACTGAAGAGTCACACTCTAGCCCTGCCCAATCCCACACGTACAGGTGAGAAAAAAATGGTGAGACCACTGGGCAGTTTTAGCTGCCACCTCTACTTCCACCGCCTCAATGCACACAAAAAGAAGTCAGAGAAAGCATTTTTGGCCTTGCCACCACTCCTTAGCCCTGACACCTTGGGGCCTGTCAATTCTCTTGGACACCCACAAGACGGCTACCTGGGAACTTCCCCTGGGGCACTTGGGGACAAAGGAAAGGGCACACGCCTGCAATGAAATTCACACTGTAACAACTTGTTTCCCCCTTGGAAAATGACACCATTAGCTGCTTCAATTGTGCATGAAATATAAATTACATGACTCAGAGGTATCATGTCGGAGCAGCCATGATGCTAAGTGATGAGGCTCTCCATCGAACAGCCCTCTCCCACCAGCAGGTCCAAATAAACCCAAGACCCGAGGCTGACAGCTGAGAACGAGGTTCTGTGGTCTTTGAGTGTGCCTGCTTCATAGAGCCCACAAGGAAGAATCTTTCCGGGTGACCCAGGATGCCAGGCTGGAATGTTCCAGCCATCTGCTGTCATCACCCTGGACCTCCCATTTTCTTTAAAGGGAGTCGAATGCTGAACAGTACTCTTTCCTTCACTAACCCCCAGAAAAGTAGGAAAATGGTGGTGGTGATTGTGGTAATATCCTTCTTGCTAAGGAGATTTGGTGATGCTGTGGGTTAAGCATCTCACTACTAATCACAAGGCCAGCAGTTCAAACCCATTAGCTGTTCTGAGAGGAAGAAAGATGAGGCCGTCTGACAATGGACAAATTTATGGTGTCAGAAACCCACACAGGAAGTTCTACTATTTCCTCTAGGATTGCTATGCATCTGAATTGGCTGGATTCACCAGAAGTAGGTTTTGCTTCTTCGGAGTGTATTTGTACATGTGTGTGTACATGTGCGTGTGCGTGCCTGTGAGTGCATGTGTCTGCATTGTCGCTTGTGTGGTTTGGAAGCCCATTGCAGGCAGACCGAGGCTGCATAGGAAGCAGTTGAGAAGAGAGAAGGGTGAGATCCTTCAAGAGGTAGATAGATCCAAACTCATTTCCCAGATCCCTTCTATATTCATTCTGCCTCCCATTCATAACTCTTTCTGGCTCAAATTACTCCGTATTCTCTCCCTGGCTAGCGCCCCTCAGCTTTCTACCCCATTTCACCACTAGATCTCTGGACATTACTCTAAATCAGCTTGAGATACTCAATGATTGATGAGCTGTAAAAGGATTGGATCAGCCACCCTTCTTTGTGTCCATGAAAGAACTATCCAAAACCTCATGTCACAAGCAGGTACTCTTGCTTTTAGAGCATAGGATAATTTGTATGTTTCCACCTTGAGAGGGCCAAGCACCACCATGTACAATTAGTAGATAACCATAAGTGTGTCACTTTTGTGGTCACTACACTTCTCCTTTGGAGGACCCATTTGCCCCTCTCCTAGCACCGTGATCCCTGGTGCCATGGCGAGACAGGGATGGGACATCCATGTGCTCAACCAGGAACTGCCAGTTGGAATCAGAGCCACTGCCCCCCCTGCAGAGCCTCTGTGAGGACCGGGAGTTTGGAAACACAGCCTAAAGCTGCGGGAGGAGAAATTTAGGAAATTATCACGCATTTATCCTTATGACAACTGTACAAAGCCCACAACCACCCTTCAAATGCCCTGCCACTGAGCAGAGCCAAAAGAAGGAAAAGCCAAAATCCACATATGGGTACAGGAAGACCTCTGGAAGGTGGCCATGTGGGGGGCCGGGGAAGCGGGAGCATGGACTTGAGGAGGCTCAAGGGCTCAGGCTGGGAAAGAGCCAGGATGCCTGTCGACAAACCCCTTCAGACCAGACACAACCAGAGGAAGTTCAACTCTCTCTCTTTGTCTCTCTGCCTAACCACCAACCTCTTACCCAGTGCAGGAGATTCTTTGAACAGGGTCCACAGGGCCAGATGTGAGAGCTAGCAGCTCCTGTTACTACCCTGGCTTGGGAAACCTCCCACTTTCTGGAAATGCAAATATTTTCTTGGACTTTGATCAAGACCAAGATCAACCCTACCCTCCTCCTTTTCTCACAGAGGCACTTGGTCAGAATGGCAAATAGCGCTCAACTGCCATGCACTCCGTCTCTTTATTCCTTGTTCCATTCGAACCAACTGCTGCAAAAAATCACAAAACTGCCAGAGGAGGGCAGGGCAGTGCTTTCTGTTCAGGCTTCCCACTCATTCTTTCTCTGGTCACATCATCATTCCAGGTACAGCAAACTCATTGCAGTCCAGTCAATTCCTTATGTAAGTTTTCCAAGGTTGTACAACATTACTGGAACAGACAGCCCCACCATTTTACCTTGAAGCAGCTGGTGGGTTTCAACTGTCAACCTTTCAGCTAGCAATTCAACATTTACATGACAGTGTCTTCAGAATGGTGAGTCATAGTCTGCAGACACCGTGGGAAAGAATCATTCTTCTGCCTTATTTTCATAAGGTGGGTTACTAGGTAGGCAGTTGTGAGTCAGGTGTAAGTAGAAATCAACTTGATGGCAACAAACAACAACACCGATGTTATTGTTTTGGGGCTGGGGAACTGAGACCTATGAGGCATGGAGCTAAATAACAGCTACTTCAGGTTTGTTAGGCACTTCGTCGTTGAGCTCTGTTCTAGATACTGGTTATACAGCTAGAAGGAAGGTGGCATCTCTGTTCCTGGGGTTGAGAGATGCGAGGGGTTGGAAAACTTCCTGTCCTGTTAGTAGTGGGTGTAGATTTTGTTTCTGTTGTTAGATGCCATTGAGTCAATTCCAACTCCTAGCCACCCTATGGACAATAGAACGAAACACCACCCAGTCCTGCACCATCCTCTCAATAGTTGTTATGGTTCAGCCCCTTGTTGCAGCCACTGTGTCAATCCATTTACTGAAGGTCTTCCTCATTTTCGCTTATCCCTCTTCACCTAGCAGGATGTCCTTTCTCCTCCAGGGACTGATCTCTCACTAACAGTATGTCTAAGGTATGTGAGGGGAAGTCTCACCATTCTTGCTTCTAAGGACTATTCTGGCTGTACTTCTAACCCACATTTGTTTGTTCTTTTGGCAGTTCATAGTACTTCCAATATTATTCACCAGCATCCCAATATAAATGCATTGATTCTTCTTTGATCTTCCTTTTCAATGTCCAACTTTCACGTGCATACAAGGCCATTGAATATATGACTCAGATGGCTTTAGTCAAGTACACCTTAAGCTTCAAGGTAACATCCTTGCTCTTAAACACTTTGGAGAACAATTTTGAAAGAGGTCTCTGGCTGCAAATCGTGGCCCCTTTAAGGATGAAGAGGCGGGGCGCACAGGTGGAAGCCCATGGCCCCTTTAAGCCTTGGCCTATTTGGCAGCAGCTGGAGCCACTATTGAGGACAAGGCAAGAGGCCAGCCAGCACTTCCTGTGGAGGCCAAGGGCTCAGGACCTGAGCAGGCCAAGCTCTGAGTGCTGAGTGAGCCAGCCTCAGAGCCGCACCACCTCCATGGGCCAAAATGACCTGATGGGCAAGGCCTAGGGCTTCACAGACCAGGTGTGGTTCCTGCGGCCTCCCCGCCCTCTCCCAGACTCCTGCCCACCCGGGCCTTGCCACCATGACCCCTGATGTGGGTCTGCAGCCCACCTGGTGCCTGCCCAGGCACTAGAACTCCTGCCCTGCCTGGCCCACCCACCTGAGACCTCACTCCAGGCCCCGTGTCCCAACCCTGGTCCTGCTCCAGGCCCCCTCCCTGCCCAAGACTTTGTTAGTCTGGTTGGTCATGAGGGATGGAAAGGAGGAGGGATCCTGCCCAGGCCCCTGCACCCCATCCAACTTGGGATGCTATGGGTTGGTCCAGCCCCCAAGGTGGCTTCCCTCCCACAGGCCCATATACCCAGAACTCCATTGGACCCACTGGGTACGTGAGGCCTCCCCATCAAGGGCTCGGGATATGTGCCCACAGCCTGGAATGGGATCCTAGCTTGCTAGAGCCTCACTCCCCTCCCCTTAAGCCCCAACAACTTTAGATCCCTAGAAAGTGTCTGTTTGTGGGGGCCCTTGTGGGGTCACAATCTGGCTGTGAAGGGCTAGGCTATGGCTTTTGGCACTTGTCTTCTCCATTCTGAATCTTTAGACCATTGGTCCTTCCACGGGGCAGTTCTAAAGGAGTAGCAGGGAACTCTATTCGGGAGTGAAGTTGGCCAGATTTGAGTAGGGGTGCCCTGGCAGGGATGCCAACTTGGGAGACGAGCCCATCTCCCCTTTCTCTTTCCCAGCTGCAAAAAAATTTTAATAAGGAAGAGGTCTCATAGAGCAGATTTACCCAATGCAATACGTCCTTTGGGTTCTTGACTGGGGCTCGTGTGATCATTTATTGTGGATCGTAGCAAGAAGGTAGCACTGATCACTTCAGTAATTTCTCCATTTATCATGATCATGTTGTAGATGACAGGGACATAATTACATATAAATATGTCCCTGGGACCCAACTCCTGGGGAGTCCCAAACAACTTGATGAAAAGGAAAACGAGAGTGAGAAGACAAGCACTCTGAGCCTAGGTTGGAAGGACAGTCCTTTGTGAATAGAGAGCTTCAAGGGTATTGGAGTTCCTGGAGGAGGGCAAGGAGTTCCACACTCAACTATTCAACAAATCATTGGCAGTTGTAACCCACACAGGGGCACCATGGAGGAAAGGCCTGGAAACCTGCTTAAAGCCTATAGTCTTGAAAGTCCTATGGAATCCACACATAAGGCACCATGAGTCAGAATCAACTCTCTCATGCCTGTTTTGGTTTGGGTAGAGGAGCTATTAGAAGCAGTGGGGTATAATGTTGAATCCCAAAAAAAGAAGGATTTGGTCACCATTAAAGTGACTTCTAAACAAATTACTAACAATCATAGGGACTTTTGTGGGAGAAAGATGAGGATTTCTATGGCTGTAAATATTTAGTGTCAGAAACCCACATAGACAGTTCTACCCTGCCCTATACAGTCGCTGATTTGGTGTCAACTGGATGGCACTAAGATATCAACTATCTGCTGAAAGGTTGCCATGTGGAAGAGCTTGTGCCAAGTCCGTTATGGATATGCCTATGATCTTTGTGGGAGACAAAGGTCCTGCTTAAGATTAATGTCTCTGGTGTCAAATCGCTCCATTGTCCAGTGTTGGCTCTATGTCCTTCTAGCTCTATAACCTTGGAAAAATCATTGAACCCCCTTTGTTCTGCTGTGTGTACAAGGGAAGTGAAAAATAGTTCTTAGGTTGTGTGTTCGAGGTTGAGATTGAATGATAGAAAGACCTTGTTGTTGTTAGTCGCCAGCAAAGCAAATTTGATTCCTTGTGACCTTATGCCGGATAGGACAAATTACTGCTAGATCCTATGCAAACTTCCTGCCCATTGGCAGGTTTGAGGTCATTGTTGCGGTTATTGTGCCAGTCCGTGTCATGAAGAGTTTCCCCAGATCCACTATTTTACCAAACATGATGTCTCGTCTCGCAATTGTTCCTTCCTAACGACATGTCCAAAATCAGCATGACAAAATTTTGCCATTCTATCTTCTAGGAACATTCTTCGAAGAATGTCCTGGTTCGATTTCCTCCAGGACTGATTTGCTCATTCTTTTGGCCACCCACAGTATACTCAATACATGGTCTTTGCCATCACGGTCATTTGAATGCCTCAATCCTTCTTAGAATCCTGGTCCTCACTGTTGTAGAAACTCCATTTCTCACAGCTTGCTTCAGATCTGCTGAAGTGGAATCTGAGTTCTTGTAGGCCCCAAGGACATGGCATTTGTGTGCCTGCTAGAAGCACTGAGGAACAACGTCTGGCCCATAGTAAGTGCTTATAATTGTTCATTGCGATCCGTGTTATTATTTATCATCCCATGTAAACTTTCCAGCACACGCACAGGTCAGGAAACCAAGATTCTGAGCCTGTCAGTGCCTTCACTGAGGCTACCCCTCAGGAGAGGGGAGGGGCTGCATGCAAATCGAATACATGATCAAACCAGTTGGCCTGGGTGGAGGGACTTTCAATGCTAAAATAGGGGAACGGGTTGTTGGGTATGTGGGAGGAAAGGCATCTAAAGAAAATCAGCAGAGTGCTCCGAGACTCTGGAGTTCTGACTACAAAGACACATAACCCAGGCCTATATATCTTTGGGGGATGTGCAAGACCAGTAATTACAGGTAAAGACATACACCACAGGAAGGGGTTGCACTATAGGGTATACAGCAATGAGAGGGGGACAATATAGGGATATACACAATAGGAAGAGGAGGGATTGGGGGCACACATGTGACAAGGGCAGATCCTAGATTCAGGATGGCAGCCTAACTTTGAATGTCACTGAGCTGGTTTGACTTGTTTTCTGGGTCTCCATAGAAACCATTATCAGTAGGGTGTAAACTCTTCTTATGGGAACCAAGCTAATGGTCACAAGCATTTAGGGAGAACTAGCCCATTGTCCTTAACAGCAGGGAGGGGGGGACATCTACCTGCCCTGGGAGCAGACAGTTGTCTGGCCAATGACTGCCTTCAGGGAGGATGTCTCCAAGCATCTGGCCTCCCACGATATGCTGGCAAATAGGCTCTAGTGTTTGACATGTCTTTTGGGAGACAAATCTGGGGAGAAGTCTCTTTATAATTCCACATACATGATGTAAGGTATCGGTCCATTTGCCTTCATTTCTTTGCATGTGGCGACTCAGTGGTCATAGCACTGTGTATTGAATAAGTGGGTCTTCCCCCATTCACATAATTGTCAAATCACAAGTTACCATAGGTGTACGGGTGTATTTCTTGATTCTCATTTCTACTCCTTGGACTGCCCTCTTAGGAATACCACACTCTATTGATGATTGTGGCTTTGTTAGATCTCTCGGGAGATCGAGTTGTACCTCGTTAGAAAGAATTCACGCCGGAGCCTGGTTCGTGATCCAAGTGAGTTTGATGAGAGGTAGAAGAAGTTTCAGGTTTTACACAGCACCCATAGGACTCCTCCCGACCATGCAGCCTGGCTGAAGCTGCTCAGCGTCACGCAAAGATCTCTCCTTCCCTGCGACTCTCTGCTCTCTGTTAGATCTCGATCTCTCTCTCTCTCTCTCTCTCTCTCTCTCTCTCTCTCTCTCTCTCTCTCTCTCTCTCTCTCACTCTCTCACTCCCTTCTCCCCCTCCCCCTCCCCCACCCCTCCCTTTTCATGGATTCCAGGGGGAGGCATGGTGGACGACCCCAGATGGACCCCATTGGCTGAACTGAATTCACCTGGCTCAGGTGGGCCGATAAAGGTTTAGCACCCACCCAATCCCACTGGTGGGAAACCTGAGCCTCTGAGCATGTGCAGTGTGCCGCTCTTTGTTCCCTTGCCTGGCTCTCTGGGCATGGCTTAAGGGACATCCCATCCCTGCGCTAGTCTGCCTAACAACGTTACAGTACATTTTAAATTGGAAAGCATGAAACTTCCTATTTTTAAAAATTTATTTTTTATTTTATTTTGAAACCTCCTATTTTGTTCTTCTTTTTTTCAAGATCATTTTTACTATTTGAGGCCCTTTGCAGTCATGTGAATTTGAGAATTGACTTTCCGTTCCCCTAAAAGGAACATAAAAGCTGTTGGAATTTTTATAGGGATTGCAGATCACTTTGGTCATATTGTCATCTTAACAATATTAAGCCTTCTAATTTATTTATGTCTTCTTTAAATTCCCTCAGAAGTATTTTTAGTATTTGTCTCCCTCATTAAATTATTCCTCAGTCCCATCTACATGTAACCTCCTTTCTGGGAAATGGGCAATGCGACGGTGGGTGAGGGGAGACGCGGGGCAGTGTAAGATAAGATAAAATAATAATTTATAAACTATTAAGGGTTCATGGGGGAGGGGGAGGGGGAGCGGAGAGGGAGAGGAAGGGAAAAAAAGGAAAAAGCTGATTCCAGGAACCCAAGTGTAAAACGAATTTTGAGAATGATGAGGACAACAAATGTATAAGGGTGCTTTACTCAATTGATGTATGTATGGATTCTGATAAGAGTTGTATGAGCCCCAATAAAACGATTTATTAAAAAAAATATTCCTCAGTCCTTTAGTTGTTTAGATGGTATTAGAAATGGAATTGTTCTCTTTCTTTCCTTTTCCGATTGTTTGCTGCTGGTGTATGGAAGCACAACATATTTTTAAAGAATCTTTTTATTAGGGACTCATACAACTCCCATCACAATCCATATACACATCAATTATGTAAAGCACATCCGTACATTCATTGCCCTCATCGTTCTCAAAACATTTGCTCTCCACCTAAGCCCCTAGCATCAGGTCCTCATTTTTTCCCTCCCTCCCTGTTCCCCCCTCCCTCATGAACCCTTGATAATTTATAAATTATTATCTTGCCATATCTTTCCCTGTCCGATATCTCCCTTCACCCACCCCTCTGTTGTCCGTCCCCCAGAGAGGAGGTCACATGTAGATCCTTGTAATTGGTTCCCCGTTTCCAACCCATCCTCCCTCTACCCTCCCAGCATCACCACTCACACCACTGGTCCTGAAGGGATCATCTGCCCTTGATTCCCTGTGTTTCCAGTTCCCATCTGTACCAGTGTACATCCTCTGGTCTAGGCAGACTTGCAAGGTAGAATTGGGATCATGATAGTGGGGGAGGAGGAAGCATTTAGGAACTTAAGGAAAGTTGTATTTTTCATCATTGCTACATCGCACCCTGACTGGCTTGTCTCCTCCCCGAGACCCTTCTGTAAGGGGGTGTTGTCCAGTGGCCCACAAATGGACTTTGGGTCTCCACTCTGCACTCCACCCCTCATTCACTATGATATAATTTTTTGTTCTGATGATGCCTGATACCTGATCCCTTCAACACCTCGTGATCGCACAGGCTGGTGTGCTTTGTCCATGTGGGCTTTTTTTGCTTCTGAACTAGATGGCTGCTTGTTTACCTTCAAACCTTTAAGACCCCGACTCTATAGCCGGGCACCATCAGCTTTCTTCACGACATTTGCTTATGCACCCATTTGTCTTCAGCGATCAAATCAGGGAGGTGAGCACACAATGATATGAATTTTTGTTCTTTGATGCCTGATAAGTGATGGTCAGCACCTCTTGATCACACAAGCTGGTGTGCTTCTTCCATGTGGGCTTTGTTGCTTCTGAGTTAGATGGCCGCTCGTTTACCTTCAAGCCTTTAAGACCTCAGATGCTATTATCTTTTGATAGCCGGGCACCATCAGCTTTCTTCACCACATTTGCTTATTTACCCGCTTTGTCTTCAGCAGTTGTATCAGGAAGGTGAGCCTCATAGAGTGTCAATTTAAAAGAAGAAAGTATTCTTGCATTGAGGGAGTACTTGAGTGGAGGTCCAAAGTCCTTCTGCTACCTTAATACTAAACCTATAAATATATGCACATAGATCTGTAAGGTCTCTCTCTCCGGGACTAGATTTCAGCCTTGGTCCTTGGCTCCGCGCGAGAAAGATTTTATGCTGAAGCCGGGCTCGTGATCCAAGTGAATTTAATGAAAGTTCAAAGAAGCATCAGGTTTTACGGGGCACCCATAGGATTCCTTTGACCATGCGGCCTGGCAGAGACTGCTCCAGGACACGCAAGGATCTCTCCCCTCCCACGGAGATGACCAGACCCTCTCCCTCTCGGTTCCTGCCATCCTAAGGGTTCCTGGGGGAGGCGTGGTGAACGACCCCAGGTCGATCCCATTGGCTGAATTGTAGTAACCTGGCCCAGGTGGGCTGCTCCATGTGTAACGCCCATCTCCACCAACTGGCGGGAAAATCCAGCTTTGTCCTTTGCTGGTTCTCCTGGGCATGCGTAAATGGACTTCCCAATTACCTAGGCTAAGCTACCTAACAGATCTATTTCCCCATCCTCATATATAAACATATTTGCCTATGTACATGTCTTTATCAAGAACTTTATAAATGCCCTTTGACTCCCAGCTCTTTCCTCTATTTCCTTTTTTGACTTTCCTCCTTTCCCTCTATAGTGCTCAGTCCCCACCAGGGTTTCAGCAATTCCTCTTAGTTACATTACCCTTGATCATGCCCTACGAAGCCTCCCACACCCTCCTCACCACCGATTTGGGTCACTTGTTCCTTTGTCCCTGGGTTTGTTAACACCACTACCTTTCCCCCCACTTCCCCCTCTCCCATGTCCCCTCGGAACTGTTGGTTCCATTGTTTTCTCCTCCAGATTGGTCATCCAGCTTATCTCATTTAGACAGACCTTAGGAGGTAATAACATGCACAAAAACAAGACAGAGCAAAACCAAGAAACAATATACAGCAAAACAACAACAAACCAATGACAAAAACCAAAACAAAACACAATAAGAAAAAAAAAGCTTGTAGTTAGTTCAAGGATTGTTTGTTGGCCTTTAGGAGTGTTTTCCAGTCCAGTCTGTTGGGGCACCATGCTGGCTCCAAAGTCCACCTTCAGCATTCCCTGGGGACCTCGCCACTCCAATCCCTTTCTGTTGCACCCCTTTAGTGTTTTGCCTCAGTGTGGCAGGATCATATTGTGTGCAATTCCCACACTGTGTCTCCATTGTTGTCCCCTGTAGGGCTATGAGTCAGTGAGGGGCACCATGTCTCCTAGTTTGGCTGGCCATGTGGTCCTCTCGGTGAACTGGCTGTTCTAATTGGAAATATCATCCCCATGGCCTGGTGGTCCAGGATGTGCTCCACTCTCCTCGTTCGCCTTCCTCTGATCCCGTGTGCTCCGATCAGATATGTCCCTCTCCCGGAGCTTCAGATTCAATGCCGCCCTTTGAAATAAATTCTTCTGGGGGGAGGGGCAGGTGTCCATTTAGTAGTTGTGATTGGGACCGGCCCCCCAAACCTCTCCACTGGTTCCCTACTGCATGCTGGCATGCTGCATTCACATCTTGGAGCATTGGGTTGAAGTCTGGTCCCTCTTTCCCTGTGGAGATAAAAACAATACCCGCTCCCCTTGGGTGGGTTAGTGAGGCTGAAATTCTTTAAGGGAGCAGACAGCGTCTATTTTCTCCTGAGGAGTGGCCGATGGGTTTGAACCACTGACCTTGCTGTTAGCAGCTACCGGGGTTCCTTACAGTTAGCCGTAGGCACACTAAATGAAGAGACAGTAGGTTAGAAGATAAATGTGGGGAAATCAGTTTAGTGGAATGAGGGGCTCCGGGATGGAGGTTCAATAGGTTGAGTAGAGCGGGCCTCAATGAGGAGGTGGCTCTTGGGCACAGACTCAAGGGCGGGGAGGGAGGGAGTGTGCAGACACATGCAGGGGCAGTTCACGGAAGGCAAACACCCTGAGTCGGAGAGAGGTTGGTGCGCTCGGGAGAGGGAAGCGTTTTTCCCATGTGTATTTTGGTTGGTTAAATTCCTAGCAGTGGAATTATGGGGTCAAAGGAATTGTCTAGATCTCCTTTGAAATTCTCTCGTTTCAAAGCCCTGGGATAGAAGAGTGACCGTACCCCAAAAGAAATCTATTCAAATGCAAGAAAATCAAAATGGAAGAAGAGTAGAAAACATAAAGGGGCTAAAAATAGCAGTTAGCACCTCTGTTAAGAATTTCTGTGAGAATCTCAGGGGGTTACTGAGTCATCTTCCGCGGTGCCTGTTACAGTGGGCTGGCACAGCTTGGCCACGTGTCACCCCTCCGCGTTCCTGTATCTACTAGGCAGGATCCTTCTTGCCTCTTTGCCAGTGACTTTCAAGTACCAATCAGCTCTTCCCTTTCCACCTTCCCAGGTCCCCTGGGACCTTCCTATTCAGCTCCAATTTCGGATCTAGCTAAAGACCTCCCCACTTTCCCACTGACCGTGAGACTAATCGGATGACTTCACCGGAGGCGCGCGACCTTGTGGTTCAGGGGTAGGTCAGTGGCCTTGAAGCACAGGGGGGACTTTCCGCTCTACCCAAGGGAAAGAATGGAGGGAGCTGCAGGGCCAGGGAGCAGGGAGGGTGTGTGGTAAGGGGCCGGCTCCAGGCAGAGGCTCATCAGAGGAGAAGAATGGGTTGGGCCCCGTTACCAAGGCCAGGCAGACTTTATTCTCCAAGTGGTAAGTCATCAAAGGAGGTTTGCTCAGAGTGACAACATGAGACTGCCTTTCAAGAAGATGTCTGGAGCTGGGGTGATAAATGCTTTTGGAAGGAGGGGAGTTAAGCCAGGGGAACCAGTTAGTTCACTGTGGCAGGAGATATTGTAAGCCTTTCATCCAGTCATTAAGCCAGTGTGTACTGGGGATCATGGGCATGCTGGGCACTGTGCTCCATCCTGGGAAGGTGTAACCCACACCCCCACCCTCATGGAGATCACATTCTAGCCGGGGACAGAGACAGCTATCCAGTGGAAATCAATTTAGTAGATAGTATATAAACCTGTTTGCAAACCTGTCACTGGATTCGTAGGACTGCCCCGTATTGTGTCTGAGGAAACAGATTGGCCACCACGTCTCTCCCCCGAGAGGCACCGGGTGGACTGAGATCAACCCCCTCCTGGTTAGCAGCCACGTGCTTAAGCACCGTGCCACCACCAGGGCCCGTAGATAGTGTGCTTGACGGTGCAGGTGGTCAAGTGGACATGCACGCAGGAAGGGAACGAGGAGTTTTTCAGAGCCCCGGGGTGGTGTCCATGGTTAAGCATTTGTCTTACTAATGGGAAGGTCGGTGCACTTTGCCTACTCCTAAAGGACTCCCAACGAAATGCAATCCTTTTCAGAAAAGTCAGGGCCACAAACTGTGGAGTAAAGGTCCACTCTGACATCACGGGTCACCAGGAACCAGAATCGACTCGAGGGCAACTGTTGTTTGTTTACTAGAAATGGTTGTGGGCTGGGGCCAGGAGGGGGTGGGCGGTGGGTGGTGTGGTTCACAAGTTCCTAAAGAAGAAGGATAGCCAGCTGGGGGAAGGAAGGCTCTTGGGGTGACTTGTGAGTGGATGGCCCCAAAGGAGGTGGCATGGGAGAGGGAGAAGGTGAGGGCGAGGGAGGTTGGGAGTGTTTGTAGGTAGACTCGGTGAGACGAGGAGCCAGCCAGGAGCACAACAGGGAGTCAGTGATGTTTATGAAGGGCAGCAAGAGAAAGCCACCCAGGCAGCACACAGCATGGTACCATCATGGAAGACCCAGGGCGTTCAGGTTATAGGCATGTCTCCCCGATGAGGCTGTCAGCATCTTGAAAGGACCCATTCACACTGGCCAAGCCAAGTGCTGAGCACATTCCAAAATATTCAGTGAATATTCGCAGTTGGAAGGCATTCTTCCTTCATCTTGCTGCCCCCAGCCACGGGCAGCTCCCTGCGTGGTGCCTGAGGCTGCTTTTCTATACTTCGCTAGAGGTCCGCCACCGCAGCTAGGGAAGCTAACCAAGGGTCTGGCCCCAGGAAGGACTGGGGTTTGGGCCAAGCAGGAGTCCTGCTGTGTTAGCCCCAGTTGACCAGAGAAACAAATTCATAGACACTTATATGTGTTTTAAAAGAGAACTTTATATCAAAGAAAAAATGTACATTAAGAAAACATCCCAGCCCAGTCCAGATCAAGTCCTTAAGTCTGATATTAGCCCATATGTCCGATACCAGTCTATAAATCCCTCTTCCTACTCACGAAACACAAGCAATGATGCTGATGCAGGAAGATCACAGGCCAGTGGGTGGAAAGCCTTGTGGACCCAGTGGTGGTGGAGGCATCCCAGCGCTAGCAGGGGTCTCCAAGTGAGCCCTGCGGCTCCAGGGCTCTAGTGTAGCTCTGTGTGTATTGTCAGCAGGAATGTCTCACAGGAAGGGAGCTATTGATTTCCGTGGGCACCTCCAAATGAGGTCATCAAGCTGCAACCTGAATGACAGCTTAGACTCCACCCCTCCACAAGTTGACACCAGAGTATGTTGCTCACCTCCTCTTGAGCTGTGTGGCCCCTCCTGGAGTAGGCATGCGGCAGCCTCCTCCTTGAAAATCCCCTTCTATTTCTGGTGGTCCAGAGTCTCTTGGTCCCTCCCCAGTGAGCACTGCCCAGTGATACCCTGTGGCCTGCCCAGAGTGGGCATCTCATCCGTAAGTGGCTGGGTGCTGTTTATGTCAACATCTACCTCCCACACCACTTAAGAGCTTGGCGTGCCTCCAACCGTGCCCTACCTGGATGAGGCCCCGATGCCACTGCACTTCTACCGGGACTGGGTGTGCCCCAGCAGGCCCTGCATCGTGCGCAATGCCCTGCAGAAGTGGTCACTCCCCTATCTGAGGTGGGTGCAGCCCTGGGCTGGGCTAGGGTGATGGGCGAGCTGTCTTGTGGCATGTGGGCATGCTCTTAGAGTCCCTTCCCCTAGGGCCACGGTGGGCGCCACGGAGGTGAGCATAGCGGTGACCCCAGATGGCTATGCTGATTCCGTGCGCGGAGACCACTTCGTGATGCCAGCCGAGCGCCTGCTGCCCCTGTGAGGTGTGTTGGACATCCTGGAGGGCAGGGCCCGGCACCCTGGCGTGCTCTACGTGCAGAAGCAGTGCTCTAACCTGCTTACCGAGCTGCCCCAGCTGCTGCCCGACTTGGAGCCCCACGTGCCCTGGGCCTCCGAGGCTCTGGGTGAGAGGGGGCGACTGGGACAGAGGGCAGTCGTTGAGAAAACACAGCAGAAGCACACACCAAGCTTCTACACTGACAGCTCAGTGACATTGATTGTCTTGGCCCACACCCACCACCCCATGGCCAGGGTCAGGCCCTGCCGCCCTGGAAGTCTTGACTGTTGACCGACTGCAAAGGATTAGTGCTCTAACTTTTGCCTGTGGGGGGCTGGGCCCACTCCCCAAGCCCTCCAAACCATGGCCTCTTCGCCACTTTTCCCTGGGATGCCCCTCGCTCGCACGCAGCACCCCTGCCCACATCCTGTTGGGTGTTATCCCAGACCCAACCTCCAGGGGACAACCGCTCCTAACTCTCCTCCTCTGTCCTGCAGGGAAGATGCCAGACGCGGTGAACTTCTGGCTGGGGGAGGCGGCCGCAGTGATGTCCTGTAGGTGTCTCTGGGATGCAGGGACAGGGAGGAGCCAGGATGGGGCCAAGGGTGGGAGGCTGGCCTGGAGGGTCGGTCTACAATTCTGCGAACAGAGGAGGAGCGGCGTTGCAGCGTGGTGGGTGGGATGACTTTGGTGTGGGGGCGCACTAGACATCTCTCAGAGGGCACGTTGGCCCCGGAGGTGAACTTGGGAGAACCCTATGCTTGGATATTTACCTCTTTGGAGAGATGACCCGCATGGGGCGAGTGGTGAGTGCCAAGTCCCTGGTGGCTGGGATCTGGAATGCCCTCCACCCCATTCCTCCCTGGGCATCTCCTGGAGTCTGGTTTGACTATGTCGTTGAGAATACACAGAGCAAAAGCACACACCAAGCTTCTACGCTGACAGCTCAGTGACATTGATTCAGTCCCTCTAGTTGGTTCAAACGTTCTCACCCTCCCTTCCCGAGTTCTTCTCCCTGAGGGAAATGAGGGGGCTTCAGAAACTGTGTAGAAAATAATGGGATTACCCCTCCCCCCTTATAAATTCATTGTCCTCCAGGATCCTGGCTGTTCTTTGAAGAGGCTGTTTTCAGTCTGAGCCCGGATGGAGTTTAAAAGAACACCATGCTCATGGCAGAGGGATGGAGATCCTTTACTGGCTATGTTGAACTAGTACTGGGCGTAAAGGAGACATCAGGGGACACTTTGGATGGAAGGTTGAAATCTTTATTCGCAGGACTTTCTCGTTTTTACACCCCTGGTTGTCTTGAGGCGCAAGGCTCTGGGTGGGCAGGTTCTGCCTCTCATGTGCCCTGCTCCGCCAAATCTGCCCAGGACCTTCTTTGTGTTGGCAGTGCACAAGGACCACTACGAAAACCTCTACTGTGTCCTCTCTGGAGAGAAACATTCCCGTTACATCCGCCCAGCGACCGACCCTTCATCCCCTATGGTAGGGCTGGGACCTGCCTTACGCATGGGCCCCAAACCAGAGGAAGGGTAGCGAGGCTTCCCTGCCTGTGTCCCTGGGGCCAGGCAGCCAACCGGAGAGGCTGGGAGGAGGTCTGAGGGGCTGGGAGCACTCTTTGCTGAGCTCCCTCTTTTTCTCTGGCATCAGAGCTGTACACCCCAGCAACCTACCGACTCACTGAGGCGGGCACCTTTGAGGTGGTGGATGAAGAGGCCATGGAGAAGGTGTCCATCTTGGCCCTGGGCCTCAGGGAGGGGCGAGCTCATCCATCTCTGAGGAGCAAGTGGGCCCCAAAAGTCCTGGGAAGGTGGCCCCTTCCTCCGTAAGGTCCCAACATCTGGGGCTGGCTTCCCAGGGCGGAGTTGAGGGGAAACTTTGGCCCTTACCGTTGGCAAGGCCAAAGGCCGAGTTCCCCGGTCCTGCTCCGTCCCCAGGTGCCCTGGCTTCCACTGGATCCCTTGACACCAGATCTGTCCCAGTACCCACAGTACCGTGGGGTCCAGGCCCTCCGCTGCACCATGCAGGCCGGCGAGATGCTCTACCTGCCGGCCTTGTGGTTCCACCACGTGCAGCAGTCCCAGGGCTGCATTGCTGGTGAGGAGCTGCTGGTCTCGGCCAGCGGGTGGGCTGGGGAGGCTCTGGGTCAGAGCAGGGCCACCCACTCCTGTGCTTGCTCTTCCCACAGTGAACTTCTGGTACGACATGGAGTATGACCTCAAGTATAGTTACTTCCAACTGCTCGACACCCTCACCAAGGCCTCAGGCCTGGACTAGTGGCGCCCCCAGGGAACGTGCCCCCCCACAGCTCAGGGGGCATTCTGGCTCCTCCCCAGATGGCCCCCCACAGAGACACCCTGCAATCTGTCTGACCCAGAACTCCGTTTGGGTTGGGACCGACCCTGGAGACTATCGTGGGTGATAGGAGGAGGACCAGGAAGTGCCAGGCAGGTGTCTAGGTCAGGGTTACCAGAAAGCTGCCACGCAGGTGAAGCAGCCCCGTGGGTGGAGGCCAGCTGCAGCGTCCTCCCTCCTCTGTAAAGCTGTGAAGTGGATATAATGATGGTCCCTACCTTTCTGGCTGCCCTGGGGCCTGGAGAGGGTTTCTGTAAGGGCCCGCTCGCTTGCTCGAAGGACATGCTCAATAAAGCCGGGGAGGCTCCATGTGGTACCTGCTCCTTGTGGCTTTCTGTGTCTCCAGGAGGGCGGGGAGGGTTCAGATGGAAACGTCAGAGAGAGGAGCTAGCTCCCTGTCTGTCCAGGGACCACAGCTTGTACTCCGGTCTGGCCGGCAGGCCAACCCTGTTTTAACTCTCTGCCAGGGCTCATTGACTGGGACTCTGGTTTACTTTGCGATGGGGTTGGTTGCCTGGGGACGAGCCTGTGTCTCCTAACCAGCACAGGGACCAGGGGACAGAACCTGCCCCACCCCCACCCCTGGGCTGCTCCTCTGCAGAAGGAACTGGCTTTCTCATGCTGCCCCCACAAAAGGGGAGATGAGCCCCCTTCCCCTGGGTGCCCACCTGGAGCTCCAGTCCTGGCCATCTCTGGGGACCCAGGTGGCCCAGGCCCTGGCTTTGAAGAGCTGTTTTTAGTAACAGCCACTCCCCTGCTGTGATGATAGGCTCCGGATACACCCCTCCTCCGGGTCTGCTTCAATGGAGATTGGGCATTCCTGTCCTACTGGTACCTGGATGTTGCTACAAGCCTTGTTGGTGGGGACTCTGCCCTTGCCCTACCTCTGGCGGCTGCCCAGACCTGTGGCCCCTCCAAGCCATGCCTTCCTTTCCTGCTCACACAGGTGGTTGGTGAGCTGTCCTGGAAGCAGGACCCGGCTGGGCAGGCCCAGGTGGTGACTGCTGGGGGCAGTGGGTTTTCCAGGAACCCAGCAGGGGGGGGGGAACCTTGAGCCCATGGGAGGGTGTCAGTAGCCCCAGTATAGGCTGAGGTGCCTCATTTCTTGGGCAGGGTGTGGGGCTTGGGCGGAGCGGAAGATGCAGGTGGGAGGGGCAAGGGAGGCCAGTTGGGACATACTTGGATTTTGGCTTAAAACCCCACAGTCCTCGGCCCAGTGGCTACTGCTGCCTTTGCTCTCCCCGCCTGGGACCCCCGGCCTCATGGCTCTGGTAAGACTGGCGTGGCACTGGAGCCCACTCTGACCCTTGCCCCCCACCTGAGTCCTGGCTAATGCTTTCTCTGGAGGGCTGTGGCCGCGGAGGTCTTCAAGTGTAGGGGGTGTGTTTGCCAACTTTGGGTAGGGGCATGGCTGGGCTGCGGATCCACAGAGCTTCTAGGCAGGGAGAGGCTCCTGGCTGCTCACCTGCTCCCTCTGAGTCAGTTGCCTGGGGTGTCGGGTTCTGAGACTGATGAGATGGGTGACTTTCCCGGGTTCTTCCTCTGCCAGGAACCCCTGGGCGCATGCAGCTGGGACTTCTAACCGCAGCTGGGAGGCCAGTGAAAGGGTGTGCTGACACACGCTCCCTGGCCCCAGCGCACCTGGCAGGGCTTCAGCCCAGAGCCCGGGGTGGTTTGGGATGGAGTCCTGGGGTCCTTTGTTTCTCTGCCCTCGGAGAACCTGGAGGGCGCAGGGCTTGGCGCCCATGGGCTGCCTGGCCTGGTAACCTCCCACCTGCCCCGCACAGAGGTGGCTTCCAGAACTGCCCCCTGACCAGGGGTGGGATGCACAGGGAGGAGCGAGTGAGCAAGCAGGAGCTTAGTCCTAGCAGGCCGCTCCCTCCATGCCCTTCTGTGTGCCCACCCAGAGCTTTGTAAGCGAGGGCATGGGCTGGGGCAGACAGGTGGCAAGATGAGAGCCTGCTGGTTCCAGGAGAGGGAAGCGGAGAGCACAGCAATCCTGCCTCTGGGTCTCCGGCCAGTTGCTGGGTCACCTCTCCATGCCTCCGCCTCCTCGTGAGGCAGCGTAGTGGTTGGCTGAGTTAATGTATGGATAGCTCTTGGGACAGACCTGTCATGGGCATTGTGTAAGTTCCTATGGACGTGCCCTGTCTCTTCTAGACTCGGGGTTCTGGGTGGCCTTGGCCCTGTTGGTGCAGGGTGAGCCCTCACAGGTGCCCCAAACTCCCTTCCATCGCCTGCGGCCTTTGGTCATGTCATCCCACAGCAAGCTTGTCCCCTCCCCACTGCTCTGCAGGCCAAGTTGCCCGGGACCTGCCTGCTCACCATTCGTATGCTGCAGGCCCACAGCCTGCCTGCCAGGGACGTGGGTGAGTTGACTGAGAGAGAAGGGAACTGAGGTTGCAATTGGAGCAGGGCAGGGACGGTGGGAGGTGGCAGGAGGGCTGGGCCTGCGAGGTCCTGGGAGGAGGGCCTGCAAAGAGTGACGGGCAAGGGCTGGTGATGGAGGGTGGGGCTTGGTGCGTCCCCAGGGATCCCTCTGGTGGTGAACTCTGCGTGGCTTGGGGGAGAATTGGCCCTCATTTCTTCTCCTCCAAGTGACCCACCCTGACTTCTGTGTGACCCTGTGGCTGCCCACGGCCTGCAACCACCGGCTCCAGACGCGCACGGTCAACAACTGCAGAAACCCTGTCTGGAACCAGAGCTTCCACTTCCGGGTGCACAGCCAGATCAAGGTGGGCCTGCCTCAGCCCAGCCCTGCGTACCCCCAGTGCCACCCCCACCACACCCCCCACCCCATGGCCCTGTCCCGCTAGTCCCCTTCCAGAATATGGTGGAGATGAAAGTCTTTGACCAGGACCTGCTGACCAGCGACGAAGCCATGCTGTCAGTGCTGTTTGACGTGGGCACTCTGCTGCCTGGGGAGTTCCGGCGCCAGAGCTTCTTGCTGAGCCCACAGGCAAGACTCCACATGGGCGGCCACCCTCGGTACCACCAACGGGATGCTGCTTAAATGCCCCTCTTCAAAGAACTTGTTTACAGACCATGAGGTCAGGTTTCCCTGGTGCCTGAGGCCCTTGTCAACCAGGACCTGCTTCCCGAGGAGCTGCCCCCTCCTCGGGGCCACATTATGGACAGCAGCCCTCCCCGCATTGGCACCCCTGGCTGGCATCTGGGTTGGAAACTGCACATACCCACACTGACACACACACTCACACTCACATTCCAACCCACACGCAGCCTCACACACATACACAGGTACACTCACACGCAAGCACACGCACTCAACCACTGTCACACTCACACATGTACAGCCATGTGGATACACATGCACACACACTCACATGTGCACACAACCACTCACATGCATGCCCACATACATGCACACGTCTTACCTTTATAACTTGCTTTTTCAGGGTGGGGAGCGGTTTGACGTTGAATTCCGCCTGCGGAGTGTGTGAGTTGGGGGTTGCGGAGGTCAGGGGAGTTGGGGGTTGCGAGGTAGGGAGAGGGGCTCTGGGTCAAATCTGTCCCTTCTGGAAGGAGAGAGCCTCGTGCGCTCAGGGCTGGTGTCCTTCCCCGGGGACCCTCTGTGGTTGGAAGGACTGCCTAGGCTTCCTTGGGGGCAAGAACCTGACCCCCGCTCATGGCTTTTCCCAGGACAGACTGTGCGGAGCAGCTCACCAGCAACGGTGTCCTAGTGGTGAGTCAGATCATTGTAGTGATTGATTCAGGATCATAGTAGTGATTCGGGATCATAGTGGTGATTTGGGATGGTAATGGTGACTTAGGATCATGGTACTAATTCGGGATCATAGTAGTGATTCGGGATCATAGTAGTGCTGTGTGATCATAGTAGTGATTTGGGATCATAGTAGTGATTTGGGATCATAGTAGTGATTTGGGATCATAGTAGTGCTTTGGGATTATAGTAGTGCTTTGTGATCATAGTAGTGATTTGGGATCACAGTAATGATTTGGGATCATAGTAGTGCTTTGGGATTGTAGTGGTGAGTGACACACCCTCCCTCAGGCCATCTGCTCACCTGCCCTCCTGGCTGCAAGTCTGTCTGGACCAGGAAAGAGCAAAGTGGGAGGGGCTATGATTTCCAGAGGACATGGGACTGAGGAGCAGGAACAGCGGGCTGCAGGGGAAAGGGTAGTGGTGAGGTATCCTTGCGTGGGAGGGGCGGCATATGAATCTTCTCTTCCCAACACAGGCCCATGAGCTTTCCCGCTTGCATGTGCGGCTGAAGGAGGCCGGGGACCAGAAGGGTGAGTCTCCCAGGTCACCAGGACAGCCCTGGCCCTCAGCCTATGTCTTCCCCCTTCCTCAGCTGCCCATCCTGGAAGAAGCTGCCAACCACCTTTAGCCTCCGAAGGCTAGGGGCTGGGGGTGAAACTGCCCGGGCTTACCAAGACCTGGTCTTTTCCCATGACCCTGCTCCGAGGGGGCTGGGCTGGGGGTAACTCCTCCCAGCCTCTGCCAGCCACAGGGGCGGGAGACACCTCACGGACAGGGAACCCCCTCCCAACCCTACCTCGGTTCCTTTCACCAGAGTTAAAGGGAAAAGTTCAGCTTGTGGTCCCCGGGTCCTACGAGGGATCTCAGGAGGCCACCGTAGGCAGCGACTCCTTCCGTTTCCACTTCCCCACCTGCTGGGAGCAGGAGCTGAGTATCCACCTGCAGGTAGGGTGCCCCCCCACTGACCCCCTGGAATTCAGGCCCACAGGGCCGGGTGGTACCCCTGCTCTGAGACTCGGGTAAGTGTACAGTTTTGGTCCCCTTGCAGAACGCCCCCCAGGAGCAACTGAAGGTGCCACTCAAGGCCCTGCCATCAGACCAGCTCGTGAGGCTGGTCTTCCCTACGTCCCAGGTACTCTTCACTCAGAGGAAGAGACCTTGATGTGGGTGTGGGACAGGGCCTCAGGCCAGTGCGGGGGTGGGGGCAGGGGGTGACTCCTTCTCTCCCTTTTCTTTTGGGCCAAGCCCCTGGGCTGGGCTGTGGGGGTACATCCCTGTGGAGATGACTGGGGCATCCCAGGGCCGAAGTTGGGGTGGAGGTGCCAGCCTTTCTGAGTGGTATTTTGCTGGTTTGCAGGAGCCTCTGATGAAGGTGGAGCTGAGAAAAGAAGACAGGTGAGAGGCTGGGCGGGGGGAGAGCAGCCGGGGGAGGGAGGGCGCTACTTGCAGCTGGGTGGCCTGGAGGACCGGAAGCAAGCGGGTGGCTGCAGCAGGGAGCTCCCAGTCTTGGGAAGGTGCTCAGAGCAGAGAGGGTCCTTCCTCAGCCTTGTAGTCTGCGTGTGGCCTCACTGGGTGGGAGAGAGGTGGGGGCTGAGGAGAGTAACACGCCTGGTTTGAGGAGCACAAAGACCAGAAGGAAGCAACATTTTGGGTGGAAGCAACGTTGCTGGGCCTTCAAGAACTTTTGATGGCCCTCTGTGTCTAGGAGCATAAGCAGCCCCAAATTAAAGTCCTTTGTTCCTTCTCAGCCCCCGTGCCCCCTCCCCAGTGTAACCCTGGTCCAGCGTTGCAGGGGAGGGATAAGCTGAGACTCAGGGCCACCTTTGGCCACAGGGACACCCTCATCTGCCGGCTGGCCTTGCTGTCATGCCGGGCGTGTTGGTGTGGCTCTGGGCCCACCATCCCCCCCTCACTCTCCAAGCTTCAGCACGCAGGCTGAAGGGAGAGAAGAGATGGACGTGGATCTTGCAGGGAGATGGGCCCAGTGTCCTCTTTTCTGACGAGGATGAGCACTGTCTCACTGTCCTTCCATCCCCCCACCCCACCCCCAGACCAGGGGAGCTGGCCGTGCGCCTGGGCTTCGAGCTGTGTGCTGAGGAGCAGGCCTTCCTGAGCAGGAGGAAGCAGGTTGTGGCCAAGGCCCTGCAGCAGGCCCTGCAGCTGGAGGGAGACCTGCAGGAGGACGAGGTCTGTCAGGCTGGGCAGGAGTGTGGGGGTCTCAGGCCGAGTGTTGAGCTGAGTGGGCCTCCACACTTCCATTGCCCGTCCAGGGTTGGTTGTAAGGCGGACTTGTGTTTGCCTCTCGTCTGCCCACCTACCCCCCTTGTACTTCCCGAAGCATTCTTGATGTTATCTTGGGCCCGATGCGGCTGAGCAGTGTCAGAACCACGGGCACCACCAGGGGTAGCTACCCTTCTCTGGGCGTTGGCCCTTGGCCTGGAGCTGATTTTAAGACTGGGCCTCTCAGACAACTCGGTGGACATCTGGCCAGGCCTCTCTGCTGGTTGGGCTGGCTCCTAAAGAAATGAGCTCCTTGCAAGGGGAGAGGGACGCTGATTTGGGGGTTTTGAGGTGAGCCTGTGTCTTTTAAGAAGTGACCGCCGTACTCCCCAGGCTGGGGATGGGGAGATAAGGCCTGTGGCCTGTACGCTCCCTGGAGTTTTCAAAACCCGAAAGGACCCACCCTGCTGAAGGATGTTATCCTGACATGACTCTCCTCAGCTGCTCTGACTCAGACCCGCTCCATGGGTCCCCACCAGACTCTGACCTATGCTAACTTGGTGGTGGGGCCAGGGGCAGGGGACTGAGAGGCCACTTGACTTGCTGTGTTCTCCTCCTGTGGTTTTTACTGCCCGGCGCACCCTGACCTCCCCTCCACCAACTGGAAGTCCCCGTAGGGCCTCCCTTGAACCCAGCTGTACTCTGCCCTTCCAGGTCCCAGTGGTGGCAATCATGGCTACTGGTGGAGGGGTCCGGGCAATGACTTCCCTGTATGGGCAGCTGACCGGCCTCAGGGAGCTGGGCCTCTTGGACTGCGTCTTCTACATCACAGGGGCCTCGGGCTCCACTTGGTGAGCAGGCTGAGTGTGGGATCTGGGGGTGAGTGGGCAGAGGCAGGGGTGCCTGTGGTAAGGCTTCTCCAGTGCCCCCTTGGCCTCCATGACTAGATTGGAAGGTCTGCGAGGAGGCAGGTGCGATATGCCCAAGGTGCCCCATGGGCTTCGGCTGTCTCCATGGAGCTGGAAGGCACCTGCGGGCTGCTGCCCTGGGAGAGAAGGTCCGAAGGGGTGTGAGGTCTCGGGGGACGCATAGAGGAACCTGTCTGCCCCCGACCTCTGGCTTTGCCTAGGACCTTAGAAAACCTCTACAAGGATCCAGAGTGGTCGCAGAAGGACCTGGGGGGGCGCCACCGTACTGCTGAAGACGCAGGTGACCAAGAACAAGCTGGGAGTGTTGGCTCCCAGCCAGCTGCAATGGTACTACCAGGAGCTGGAGGACCGCGCTCGCCTGGGACACCCGGCCTGCTTCACCAACCTCTGGGCCCTCATCAATGAGGCCATGCGACATGATGGGGTACAGAAGGGCGGTCCACGGGGACGGGCCTGGACCTGGAGGCAGCCCTGCTGGGTAGCAGGGCGAGGGGAGATCTCCAGAGACCAGGCAGCAATGGGTTTACACGGAGGTATCTCCCTACAGCCTGATGTCCACAAGCTCTCGGAGCAGCGACAGGCTCTGAGGCACGGCCAGAAACCTCTCCCCATGTACTATGCCCTCAACACTAAGGGGCACGGCCTGTCCACCTTTGAATTTGGAGGCATTTTGAGGCAGCTGGTTGAGGCCCCGGGCGGCCAGGGGTCGGGGAAGGGGTGGTTGGGATGGTGGGGGGAGGCAGTTTTTCATCCCCTTCTCCTTACACTCTGGTCCGGGACCCGAGTGAATCCAGACACCCATGACCCCAGAGTCACTTGGACTGGAGGGGAGTCGCCCCGTCCTTTGTGGCTGCCCTGCGTGGGTTTGGGTGGGCAGGAGGGTGGTGGCCAACAGCGGTCCCTTCCCACCGCAGAGTGGTGTGATTTCTCCCCCTACGAGCTCGGTTTCTCCAAGTAAGGTGCCTTCATCCCCTCCGAACTCTTCGGCTCCGAATTCTTCATGGGGCGGCTGATGAAGGGGATGCCTGAGTCCCGCATCTGCTTCCTGGAAGGTGAGGGGGTCTTGGAGAGAGAATGGGGGAGGGGAGGATGTTTCTGGGGGAGCCCCATCACTGAGGCGGGCAGCAGGGAAGGGTCAGGCTGTGACAGGAATGGGTGCTCTCGTCCCCTTGTGTCTGCGCTCCCAGGTATCTGGACCAACCTATATGCAGCCAGCCTCCAAGACAGCTTATACAGGTCCTCGGAGCCCAGTCCGTTCTGGGATCGCTGGGCTCAGACCCTGACCAGCTTGGGTAGGTGCCCAGGCTCCGGGGCTGGTGCTGGGGGTGAGCATGTGACTCCCAGCTCTGTGTGTGTGTGGTGGTGGGGGCACTGGTCTCAGCTCTTTCCCTCTCCGGTGTCACTGCCCTCAGACTGGGCTAGCACCCACGCCCCACTCCCTGGCTGTGCAGACAAGGAGCAGGTCCCAGTGCTGAAGATGGAAGTGCCACCCAGCCTGGCTGGGAGGATCGGGGAGTTGTTCTCTGGCCTCCTGACGTGGCGCCCGCTTGCCCAGGCCACCCACAACTTTCTGCGTGGTCTCCAGTTCCACAAAGACTATTTCCAGCACCCTCACTTCTCCTCCTGGAAAGGTAGCTTCTCCCACCGGGGCCCAGCCCCTTGATGTCTTCACAGAGCTGTGGGCCTTGGCTCCAGGCCCCTCACCTCACCCCTTGGCCCCAGGCCTTCCATGTGTGGCCCCACGGGATGTGGGAAGTAGAGTTTCCTGCCTTCTCCTTCAACTGGGGCTGGAGGTTGCTTCAGGGCTGGGCCAGGTGGGTGGGGCCTGAGGGCGGAGTCTTTTTCCAGGAGCAGCCAGTGACTGCCACTGACCAGGGGAGCAAGCGTGGTGTCCTCAGCACCCGTGCTCAAGGCTGCCCTCCCACCGCGCCCACCTCTCCAGACACCAAACTGGATGGACTCCCTAACCAGCTGACCCCTGGGGAGCCCCGCCTGTGCCTGCTGGACGTGGGCTACTTTGTCAACACCAGCTGCCCGCCCCTCCTGAATCCCACCCGGGACGTGGACCTCATCCTGTCGCTGGACTACAACTTAAATGGTGTCTTTCAGGTGGGGGAGCTGATGAGTGGCACCCGAGGATGCTAGGGCGGCTTCACAGTGTGTGCCTTGCTGGCTTCCTCCCAACCCTACGAGACAGGGACCCACATGCTATGGGCTGAGTTGTCCAGAGAAACAAAAGCAGCAACACTCATCTGTGTAGAAAGAAAGAGCTTTAGATCAAGAAGTCATTTTAGATCAGCAAGGCATCCCAGCCCAGTGTGATTCAAGACCATGCTAGTCAGAACCTTCCTCAGCCTCTGTGTAGCTGCAGGCAGATAATGCCCAGGCTGGCGTGAACACGGCCGAGTCGGAGGCTCTCCAGGCTGGTGGCCCCATGGGGCCGTCCCTGGAGACAGAATCCCAGCGAGGAGGAAGAAGCTCATAGCATCTCCCCTTCCTTCCAAGGAGGGATCACCAGGCTTCCACCTGAGTGATAGGTGGGACTCCACCCCTGCACTTTCACGCAGGTCCAAGTGGACATAATATCTAACCACCACACCATGTCAAAACAACCAAACCAGGATCCCCACCATGTAGTCCATGCTGACTCACCGGGTCCCCCTTAGTGTGTTTCCAAGATCAAACTGCTTACGGGAGTAAAAATGCCCACGGAGCAGTTTGTCACAGGAAATCAGCCTCTAACAACCAATGGGTCAGTAGGCACAATTGTATGGCGATAAAATAGTAAAGGTCTAGTAAAGTCATAGAGGCTAGGAGAGATAGGGGAGCGAGAGTACAATAAAGGAGTCAGGCACGTTTTATGATAGCATGCTCACCTCAGCTCCTCTTGATGGACCACGTGGAAGTGGGGGAAGAGAGAGCATCTGTATTATCTTGGGGTAGTTACAGGTAGCCTTAAGACATGCATATTCAGTAGTTACATAAGCCACAAGGTGGGTGGGATCGACAGTAACGCTGAGCTCACAAGTGAGGAAGCCTAACAGCTGCATTGGGGGAAGCTGAGAGGGGGGCTGGGCGACAGCAGGAAGAGAGAGCTAGAGGATGTCTGCCTCTGTAGGGAGATCAGACCAGCCATGTGCTCACTTGAAGGCAGCATGGCTGTTAAGGGAGAGTCTGTGGCTACCAACGTGGAGGCACAAGTTCAGGAACGTGGCGCTCGGCCCTCTCTCCATGGAGCATCGGGTGGTTTCCCAGTGCTGACCCTGCAGAACCTCGCCCAGCACATAACTGCTTCACCACCAGCGCTCCCTGTGAAAAGAACTGGGGTTTCATTCACGCTCCATCAGGGGGCTTTCTCCGCAATGGTGGGAGGATGTGATGGTGAATCTGGTTGGCTGCACCTGCACCCCAGCTGGTTGCAGACCGTCGACACCCCAGCGTTTAGTTTCTGTGTTAATTTAGTGAGAGGTGTGTGCCCTTCATGGCTGGCCTCAGCGATGGCTACAGTCCGTTTGGTGGAGCTCTGAGGGGCTGCGGCACGGCTGTCCACTCCGACTGATGCTTGGTCCTATGTGACGTCAGTGTCCAGGACCAAGGGAGCCCAAGGCTAGCCCTCTCCTGCCCTCTGTGCCCCTGCAGCAGCTGCAACTGGTGGGCCGCATGTGCCAAGAGCAGCGCATCCCGTTCCCGCCCATCTCTCCCAGCCTCGGTGAGGAGCGCCAGCCTCGGGAGTGCCACAAGTTCTCTGACCCTGGCCGGCCTGAGGCCCCAGTCATTCTGCACTTCCCCCTGGTCAAGGACTCCTTCCGGGACCACTCAGCCCCTGGTGAGCCAGCTTGCCGCCTCCCCCTTCCTGGTGTCCCAGCCTCCCCGACCCAGCAGACCCGCCCTCCACCCCAGCACCCTGCCCCTCCATGCCCACGATGTGCTCTCTGCACAGGGGTCCCTAGGACACCCGAGGAGCAGGAGGCCGGCCGGGTGGACCTGTCTCCGTCTGACTCCCCCTATCACTACTCGAAAGTGACCTATAGCCAAGAGGACTTGGACAAGCTTCTGGGCCTGGCCCACTACAACATCTGCAACAACCAGGAGCGGCTGCCGGCTGCCCTGCGCGAGGCCCTGCGGAAGAGGAGGCAGCGCTGACAGCCCGCCCCGAGTGACGCCATGCCTCAGCCTCAGAGATCCATCCCCCAGTGTTCTGGGACCTCGGAGGGCCTGGTTGGCCCCAGCAGCACTCTTCCTAGCCTTGGGTGTATGCCCTGGTACCCCAGATGGGGCAGGAGCTGCCAGCACCTCACAGAGGGCCATCTGCACTGTGAACTGAAGCTGTGACTATGGGCTTGCCACAGCTCAGCAGCTGCTCTGGTCCTGGGCCCTGTGCCCCTGGAGCATGCCACAGTGGGCCTCTTCTCCAAGCACCGGGAGAGGTGGGGTGCAGAGGTGCTGTGGCAGCCGGGGTGCAAATGGGGTGGGGTTGGGGTTCGGGGTGGCTGGGCCCGGTGTAGAATGCTGGCACTGGGGGGAGGGTTCCAGTCTCCCCCGCCCTGCTGCTCTGAATGCTGTACGCAGGGACTCGGGGGCTGCACACATTACAGGACTCGTCCCACCAACGGTCTGAGGATGTCATTGCTGCTACGAATGGGGAGACCTTTGGTACCACCATCAAAGACCAGTTTAGGAAACAAGACAAGGACACATCTCCCTGGCCCCGCAAAGAGTTGCCAGCCTCTTGGTGCTGTGCCACCCTTTCCCAGCAGGAAGTCCCGAAGGAGGTGTCTGCTTCGGGCACCCATGCCCCACCCTCCCAGCCAGTAGCTGCCCTCTTTGCCGGGTGGGCGTCAGAGCACCTTGAGGAAGAGCCTAGGAAGGTGTGACCTCGGAAGGGCTGCCTCTTACCAGGAGCTGCCCGTTCCCAGGGTGCTGCGTGGTGGCCTGGTTAGACTGTGGCGAGCCTGCATGGGCAGTCTGTGGCTGGATCCATGTGGTGAAGTGGATGGAGCACGTCCTCACCTACAGCCCCAGGGTCACTTCTGGGCCCACCCACTCACCTACAGCCCCAGGGTCACTTCTGGCCCCACCCACCCCTGTGGAGGAGCAGCGAGGCCCAGTGAATGAATGTTGGGTCCCTGGGTCACACCTGCCCCACCACCACCTCCCTGACAATACCCCACGTTCCTCTAGCATTGGTAATCACGTGGATTCCCATGAAACTCCCCTTCCCCCTTCCCCCCAATGCATGGCTGAGTGACTCCCAGGTTGGGCACAGAGTGAGAGTCAGGGCAGGAGTGACTGCTCAGTACCCCTGTGTCCAGGATGAGGCTTCACCCCAGCCATTCATCCCATTCATGAACTGGACCCCATGGGAGAGTGCGTGGAGGTGGGCAATTACAGCGGAGATGGTGCCCCAGGATGTCTCCACTGGTGGAGGGTGGTGGGCTCAGGGGTGCTGCACATTCTGGGGGGTGGGGGTAGGGGGGAACAGGGGCTCCTGCTTGCACATGTGAGAGAGAGAGAGAGAGAGAGAGAGAGCCTTGCCCTGCCCTGCCTTATCTGCCTCCACCTTCTGACCCCTGACTAGATTCTCTTCTCCCCTTGGAGGGCGACGGAGCCTGTGCCTTGGGAGAGCTGCAGGGGACTGTGACAGCAAGGGACGGAGAGGCAGCAGGCTGCCCATGAGCCGAGGTTGGTTTGGAGAGGGAAGGGGAGAAGGCAGGCCAAAGGGCACAGTTGTAGGACGCCAAGTCCAGGCAAGCTTGCTGGGATTATGCCAAGAGAGGCTGCCCTAACCCCATGCTGCTCCAGTAGGCAAGGCGTTCCAAGAGGGCCTGCTCTTCTCCGCAGACCAGCCAGCAGCAGGAAGCTGAAGGATCGCACGGGTCTGCAGATGTGTGTGTGTGCCCATGGACGCACACCACACAAACACACACACATGGATGGACATACCACAGGCATGTATACCACAAACAACCCTGGATGAACACACACCACACCGATGGACACGCACCTACCAAAAACACGTGAACATCTATCACAGGTGCGCCCGCACACACACATGCACACATGGACAGGCATGAGAACAGAGGGCTGAGCCCGTGGGTGGGACAGCCGTCAAGTCTGGGGAAGGGAGTGACATGGTCCAGAAGCTGCCCGGGGACCATAGGTTGCCCTGGCGGGTGGGGGTGAGGCTTCTCTTAGTCCCAGGGCAGTGTGCGTCTGGTGCGGGAGGTGCAGAGCAGATGGGGACCCTGCTCCAAGAGCCCCGAGTGGGCGATGCGGGCGTGTCCACATCCAGTCACACCACCACTGTCCTGAGAGGTGAACTGGCTTTCTGTGTGCCCACATTCGGGGCCCGGGCCACGTGTTCCAGGGAGCAACTTGTGCAGCCTGGAGCTTGGGACCGCTTACTTAAGCTGAGAGGCCCTGTCGGACGACCTTAAGCAAAGCTCAGCCTTTGAGTTCTGGGCTTCTGGCTTCAGGGCACGGTGAGGGCAGCTGCTGGTTCTGGCCCAGCTGCAAGCAGCCTCGCTGTACCTGGCCCTTCTGGGGACTCCAGATAGCACTGGGGAAACTGGGTGCACCGAGAGGCTGGGTTACTTGCTAGAGACCACAGCTAATTAGCAGTGGAGTTGAGACCTGATATGGCCCTCACCGTAAAAAGGAAGTGTTTTCTGCCCTGGTGACCCTTGGCCTTCCCTGAGGTCAAGGGTGACCATAGCAGCCACATGAAGAGTGTCAGAAGCAGGGCACAGTGACTGCCTCAACCTCCCCACTCTCCCCCCGCCGGGGCTCTTCCAGTCTTGGCCTAGTGCCTCTATTGCTGGGGAGCAGGCTGGAGAGTCCCCCACCCCTGCAGGGCCCACAACCTTCCTAGCAGTGCCAGCGGATCTGAGAAGGCACAGCCTGGCAGTGTGTAGCCAGGCTCCCTGGAAATGGTCCCATTGAAGATCTGGAGAGCAGACTGATTGTTTTCCTTTGATTGTGTTACAGACACCTTACAGGAGAGAAGGAAGTTTATAGATCACTGTCTACAGTTTCTGACCTTCAAAGCACTCAAATCATTGCCATCGAGTCGATTTCTATCATCGAGGCCCTGTAGGACAGCACACGACGGCCCCTGCGGCTCTCTGAGGCTGTCACTACGGGAGCAGACAACCGAGCCGCGTCTTTCTGATGGGTTTCAGACCACTGACCTTGCCACGAGCAGCAGCCCGGGGCACGCCTTTTTCTGACCTTGGGTTTGACTAATATATATATATATATACACACATATAATGCACATATATATATGAATTTTAATATAGAGGGTTTTTGTTTTAAGTGGAAACATGCAGAGCAGTTTAACAATTTATACACATTTTGTTTGCAGCCCTCATAATATAACACAGCACTCTTCTTGCCTCCTCCCTGGCCCCTCCCTCCCTCCTGAACTTTGAGGGCAAATGCTCCCCTTTGCTCTGGGAAGCAAGTGCCTCACAGGTGCCATGCGTTCACTTTATCAGCTCGACTGTTGCTTGGGCAGGGGTGATTCCCGGAGCTGGGCTCTGTTTTGGATTTGAAGGGCCCTGGTTTGGGGCTCCAGCAGTCCCTGTCAAACTTGTAATGCCCTCTCTTCATGAAGTCGACTTCCATTGGCTTTCAAGCTGTGCACAAGTTGCCAGTTTGAGCTCAACCAGAGCAGTTTGAGGCGGTGGCTGGGCACCATCTAACTCTCCTGGTCTCCAGGACAAGGATGGAGGGCTGTGGTATTGGTGGTCCATTAGTCCTGTGGACTGCTTTGCTTCAGTTCTTGATTTTCTTCACTTGTCTGTTCCAGATGGGGAGAGAGGGGATCCTAGTTGCTAGAGGTGGCTTTGCAATGGAGACAAACATTTTATACTAAAGTGAGATTCTTAGGTGACATTTGTGTGACTGCAGAGCCCCTGCTCACCCTAGCTGACCACCTTCCTGCCTCAGAGGATGGGGCACTCCCTCTGCCCATCCACCCTCAGGTCCTCACTTTCAGTCCCACAGGATCCTGTGGTATCAACCCCCCCCCCCTATCAGCCCCGCCCCCAGCCTACACAAGGATTACAAACCCTCGCTCCACTCAGATTCTCTGTAGCTAGTGTCACCTCCCCTGTGTTCCTCAGAGTGTGCTCTGCACCCATGAGATTATTGATTGGTTTCCACCCATATTGACCCTCTGTGTCCCACAGGGCTTGCTCTGGGGGCAGCTCTCAGAGGGGGAAACCAGGAGGAGGAGGGGAGGGAGCAGTTGGGCAGAAGAAGCTGTGATGGACCCCACAGAGCCAGACTGCCCACGGAAGACAGGACCCTGTGGCTGTTTCCTCGAACGGGTGCCCCTCAGGGCGGATCAATGCTCTGGGGACTCCACCGCAGGTTGAGGCCCCTCGACCCCTCCTCAGTCCCGCCCTCCACACCCTCACCTACATCTGGAGCTGGGTGAGCTTCTCCTCCTGGGCCGCCAGCTGCCTTTCCAAGTCCTGGTGCCAGGCATGTGGCCCTATAAGGGGTGGATCCCTGCTCACCCCACAGTCAGGGTCTAGCAGGAGGTCCTCTCAGGAGGCCAGCCAGACCTCAGCCTGACCCAGCATTCCCTGAAGCTCCTCCTGGTCCTGGCTCACCAGGCAGTGCTCCTGGTGAAGGGCCCAGGTCGTCCGGAGCTCCTGCAGCTGCCTGTTCAGCTCCCAGAGACGCTGTGACCTGGGGGGCAGAGGGCTGTTGGGAGGGGCGCAGGGTGTCACCTGGGTGGGGCAGGACTGGGTTACCGTGGAGCAGGGAGAAGCAGGAAAGGGGGTTCTGGCCACGCACCACCCTGGCCCTAGCCCTCAGCGCGCACATCTCTGGGGCTATGACGTGTCTGGTGTCCAGCAGCTGCTACCCCGCCGGCCGCACTGCCTGGGCTCTCAGGCAGAGCTCTTGCCCCAGTGTCTCCTTGGCCCCAGCTGGCCCTTCTGAGGATATAGACTAGCGCCTGCTTCTCTTGAGCCTGAGTGCTGGGTGGGGGACAGGGCATGGGAACAGGTCTTAGGGCCAGGAGGGCAGAACAGGGAGGAAGCAGGGAAGAGCTGGGTGCCCCCACCCGCATGGAACAGAGCGAGCCCCCATCCAGGTGGGGTGGCACATTCAGCAGTTCCTGGCAGTGCCTGAGGAAGGCATGACCATGGGCTGCCCACTCCAGCTGCTGGCCCTGCTCCCAGGCCTTCATGTTCAGGTGGCCCAGGCCTCCTGCACCTCAGCCAGCTGCCCGGCCAGGCCCTCCTGGACCGCAGGGTGTACCTGAATGGCCTCCATCCCCATCTGAACCACCACCTCGTCCACAGCCACCAGCTCCCTCTGCAGCTGGCAAAGAGCAGGCTGAATGCTTCTCCACCCAGGACTCTGCAGGCCATCCTGGCTGTACCCAAGCCTAGGTCAAGCCCAGGCTCGTCACCCCCCATCGCAGAGGGGGCAGGTGCAGGCTGCAGTCCTGCCTGAGGTCAGCTGGGGGCGAGGGCTACTCATCCATCCATTGCCTACAAAGAGGGGTTCTTGCGGTGGGGAGGGACTGGGGCCCTCCCTGCAAGAGGCGGTGCTGGCGCTGCAGGACCTCCACAGACGCCAGGTCGTGGCCAAGGACAGCACCCTCCACCAGGACCACCTTCTGCATGTGGCCCCACTGCTCGAGCGCCGCCTTGTGGAAGTTGAGGGCACAGCGGGAAGGAGGGCCAGCAACTTTCTCCCTGAGAACAGGGCCACCTCCTTTTGAGCAAAGACTGTGGCTTGGGGATTTGTGGGGCGTTAACACGGAGGGAAATAGGACGAAGACTCTATTCCCTAACTCATTACAGTGAGAATCTGGAAAGCTGGTGTTCCACGGTAGGAAAGCCTCTACTTTGGTAAGTTAGAGGTAAAGTCCAAGTACATTATCCTACTTTAAAAATCATTCCCACGGATTCTCGGTTAACAGCTAGGCTGCCTTAACGTGAGCACATGGCTGATTGTATCTCTGTGTAGAAGCAGATATGATCCTTTGGCCCTCTCTTCCCACCGTGACACCCAGCCCCCTTTGTAGCTTCCCCCAATGCAGGTATTAGCTTTCCTCACCTTGGTGAGCTCAAGTACAGGGGCCTTACGACAGATACCACCCACCTTGTGACCCATGTCACTACTGAAGAGGTGTGTCTCCAGGCTCCCTATACACGTCCCAAGATAGCAAAGGTTCCACTTCTCCCAGTTCCACGTGGTCCATCAAGAGGAGCTGAAGTGAGAATGCCTAATAAAACATGTCTGACTCTGTATTGTATTCTCTCGCCCCTGTCTTTCCTGTCCTCTGTGACTTTACCTTGACCTTTACCTATTATCATCGCTGTACATTCGCGCCTTCTGGCCCTTTGGTGGTTAGAAGATGGTTTCCTCTGATCACAGCAGGTTCCTGATGAGGCCCGGGGGCCACAGGCAGGGCCCGAGGGAGGAAAGGGTCTTGACACACATGTTGGGTGGAAGGCAAAAATATGGGGAGCCCTGAGCACATGAGGACGGCGGCTCAGGGAGCGAGTGGGCTGCCTGTCAGGGGGTCTGCCTGTAGCACCTCCAACAGTCAGTGAGGAGAGGGCTGGCACCTGGGCCACCCGGCCCCAGGATTTCGGTTGCAGGACCTGTCAGGTGCTCAGTGCACTGAGACACCAGATCCCGAGAAAGGAGGGTGTGGGGAGGGGAGGCAGGGAGCTCTAAGAGTGGCGGTCAGCAAGAAGACCAGCAGGGCCTGTGCCCCCAACGAAACTGCGGCCCGTGCTCAGGGAGCATTGGGAGAGTCCACTTCGTGCTCCTGCCACAAGGGGTGACCTGCGCTGAAGGACTCCAAACTGGGGGCAGGAAGGAGCGTGGTTGGACGGGGAAGGCTGATTGATGCTGGGAGCTGGAGTCAGCCATGCCCCTTCATACACACATGCACACACGAGAATACACACAGAAGTACGCATGCACACACCCACATGCCCACCACTGCACATGAGCACACACACACACACATGCACACACACGCACACACATCTGGGGTAGGCCCCTGTGTCCCGAGCCCCTTGGCTGTCGCTGGCTTGTCCCTCTAGGCACCCACCTCTGTGCGGGCTTTCATTGCCTTGTCCAGCCTCACCCATGTGGCCTCAACCCAGCTCCTGTGGACTTGGCTCTGGGCCATGGAGCTGGGGGAGGCGAGTTCCAGGGCACCTGCCAGCTCCCTCAGAGCCTGCACCTTGGCAGCCCCACACTCTGCCCTTTCTCCCGGAAGACCTTGAACTTCTGTTCCAGCATCTGCAAAGGTGGGGCTGGAGAGGGTCAATGTGGATAGGGTTCAGGCAGCTCCTAAAACTCACAAAAGGGCCAGCTGACCCCAACAGCTCCCACATCCCTCAGCCCTGGTTCTAGAACTCCGCAGGGCATCTCCTGCCCCCTCAGCCCACCCAGCATCTACCCTACCCTCCGTTCCTCCATCCACTTTCCCGGCACGACTCACTTCCACACCCTCCAAGTCCTGCCCACAGTCCTGGGAGTCGGCAGTGGCCACCTTGCTGTACAGCCAGGCATGGAGGAGCAGGGCTTCTCCCTCCAGTTGGCACTACCCCTGGGCCTCCGCTTCCCATAGTCGTACTGCGTGGACCTCCCTCACCGCCCACAGCTGGACAGCACTGTGGGGCTGCATCAGGAAAGTCACAAGGGATTGCTGCCCTCTCCTCTCTGGCTGCCCACCCCTGCTCCCTAGGTTTCCCACCCCCTGCCAACCTGTCTGAGTTCTGCAAATCCTCCAGGGGCCCGCAGAACCCTTTCAGCTCACACTGGGTGGCCTCCAACCATGGCATCAGGGTGCACGAGGCCCGTGTTCATGCCGTCCAGGGCACAACCCTGCTCTGCCAGCCAGGATTCTGCCTCCAGGAGCTGGGGTGACAGCTGGGCGGGCCATGGCCTCCAGCCTGGGTTTGCAGCCTTGAGAAGGAGTGCACCGGCCCACCTGGCTGCTCTTTAGAAGCCCGCCCCCTGTTTCTTTTTTATTTCCCACAGTTTACTCTGAAGGCAGTCTTGGTTCTCAGGAAGCAAGACAGCTCCTTCCCCGAGGTCCCCTGCAGCCCTGTGGCCTTTTCTTTTCCCTTTCCCACGAAGTTCTCCCGTGTCACAAGAACACGGTGGTTCCGGCCAGACGGTTGTCCAGAGTGGCTTATCTGTTTCCCCACTGGACCTGGGTGTGCTGCCTCCTCCCCGCGGGGTTGGCAGGAGAGCTTTAAAAGGTGCTTCTGCCTAGGCCCCACCCCTGTAGATCCAGATTTTGTCTGGATTGGAGGCTGCATGTCCATATCTTTTCAAAGTTCCAGGACATTCGAATGCAATAACCGACTGAGAAGAGCCACCGGCTTAGAAGACACCCCCACACCCACTGCCATTGGGTCCATTCTGCCTCAGTAGGAAAGCAAAGCTAAGGGACCCAGTGGGTCTCATCTCTGGACACGTGTGGAAGAGAGGCCTTGGAACAAGAGAGTGCTTAGAGGAATTGCTAGGCACATCGAGAGTCTGGGTCCCCCATAGGAGTCCCCTTGAGCCCTGGACACCGGGCAGACCCCCACTTTTCGTACCCCTCACCTCTATCTATCTCCAGCTGCTGGGCCTCCTGAGCCTGCTGTAGCCTCAGCCTCCTCTGCTCTGCCTCTGCACACAGGCAGCGCATAGCGCTCTCCAGCTGCTGCACTCAGCTGCCACCTCTTGGGTGGCAAAGTGCTGTCCTGCAGCGTGTGCCCTGTGTCCTCCACCATCCTGGCCAGGACCGGCTGTGCAGCTCTTGCTCCAAGTTCTGTGGAGTACGCAAGGTCTCCAGGGCTGCTATGTGAACAGGCCATTCCTTGGGGGACTCCCTTGAAGCCTTATGGTGCCCCATAGACATGGACCCTGTCTCCATGGTCAGCAAAGAGCCCAGGATGTCCCAAAGCCTGCTGAGGCAGAAGCTCCTCCTTGGGCCCCACATTGTGTCTTCTCATAGTCTCCAGTGGTCACTCAGGGCCCTGTGCTTGCTCCCTGCTGGGGCAGACACCCTCCCCTCTGATCCTGGGGTGGGCTAGCACCTGGTGCTGCTGCTGCAGGTGCTGCACCTCGCTCAGACTCTGGCCGTTGTCCTGAGCTGTGGCCAGGGCCAGTTTTTCCTGCACCCAAGCCAGTTCCTCATCAGTGTCCCTAAAGAACTGGGAAAGGAGGCTCCGGGCCTCAGGGCTCCCGCAGGCTCTCTAGCTTGCTGTCAGTGTGGGGGGTCGGGGTGAGTGGTGGGGGTGGGAGGGGTCAGGGGATGGTGATGGTGCAGGGTTGACAGTCTTAAGGTGAGCTCCTCATGCAGGTCACAGGAGCGCTGGGAGTGGGTGTACTGGGGACAGGGGTGGGATTCCTGCAGGGAAGGAGGAGGGGGCACAGGCAGATCTACTTCTGAAGCAGCAGCAGGGCAGGATCCTCCACGTTGAGGCTGAGCCCTTCAGGAATGAAGGCCCAGGCCCGGGCCAGCAGGCTCCGTGCCCTTTGAGCATGCTCAGCCACTGCTGCCTCCACGTCTGCCTGTGCCCCCAGGAGCTCATCCACCCCAGGACGGTCCTATCCACTGCCAGGGACTCGCAGCTCCCCCTCCACAGGATGCAGCCAGCTCTCCATCTCCCAGATGCTCCCCCGTACGCAGGGCCTGGGGCAGGACGTGGGGTGAGCAGTGGGCACTGGGCAACCTGGGGTTCCATCCAACCTGGCCCAGGGCGTGCACAATCCCACCTTGAAGGCCTCCTGGAGCGTGGTCTCTTTCCTCCTACAGTTGGCCCTCAGCTCGCCCCAGAGCTGCTGCAGTTCCTGTAGCCTCGCCTGGAAGGTCTCTGAGGCCCAGTGGTCCCCCTGCAGGCCCCTCTGTCCCTCCTGCAGACACAGTGGGCACACAGACCTCCTCCAGCCACCAGCCTTGTGGCTGTAGGTTCTGGGCACTAGCTTGTAAGCTTCGTTACCCCCTCTATGTAATGGGCACAACAATGGATTATTTTGTTTCAAGGAGAGAAACCATATACAGTCCTGAGTGGGGCCCATCTTTTGTAGATGGGAATAGAGACACTTAAAAAAGAAGGAAAAAAAAAGGATTGACCTCCAGGCCCTTCACCATCAGGGACAAATGCTCTGGTCTCACTGTGTCCCCTAAAAACATCATGTCAAAACGCTTTCTTTTAAATTATGGACATCACTGCATTATAGTTACGACAGCCAAAGGTGCAAGCCACCTTTGAGTCCGTGGACAGATGGATGGACCAAGTCAGTGAGTTCGAGTTCTAGAATGGAGTGGTGTCCTTTCATTAAAATACGGGGATAAATGTCGGGTCACAAATGAACCTTGGAAAGACATGCTGGGAATGAAATAAATAAAATTCCCAACTCACTGCCATCCAGTCAACTCTGTCTCATGGTGACCCTAAAGGGCAGAGTGGAACTGCACCCACGGGTTCCGGGGATGGTAACTCTTTTACAGACATAGAAAGCTTCATCTTTCTCACAAGGCGCAGCTGGTGGACTTGAACTGCCGGTCTTGCAGATCACAGTCCAATATGTAACCACTACTCCAGCAGGGCTGCTGGTAATGATATAAGCCAGACACAAAAGAACAGGTGTAGAACCGAGTCAAGTAGAGAAAGGGTGAGCACGAGCAAAGGCACAGAGGCAGGCAGATCAGAGATATACGGGTTCACGGTGGCACCTTTGGGCGGGTTAGTGCCCTGTGACCCCTATACCCATTTATTTATTATTATTATTACTTTTCCTTTCCCCGCCTCTTTTTATCTGTCTACCATGTGTATCCCTGAATTTGGTCTGGTCCCTGCCATATTACCTGGTCCTCACCCCAGGAATGTTCATACAGTAGCTTTTCCCCTATGTCCCTTTTGCATTGTTTTTAAAGCTTACCTCCGTGGACTCAATGTGTACTTGTCCTTTTGTGCTTGGTTTACTTCGCTTAGCATGCTTTCCTCCAGTTCTTCCCATGCAGTGATATGCTTCATACGTACATCACTACTTTTTAGCAATGCGTAGTACTCCATTGTATGTATGTACCACAGTTTTTTTCCCCCCACTGAAAAAGAAGTCTTTATTCTGATCCCACCAGCTGTACCATCTGTTATGCGCCTTTCTCCTTGGCAATCCGGTCTTTCTTGAGTGGTCCCATGAAAGCTTTTTTCTCTTCCACGGTCTGGAAACGGCCATGGCCCAACTTGGAGGTGGTGTCCATGAACTTGAGGTCGATCTTCTCCAGGGCACAGCGCTTGGTCTGCTCCAGCAGGAACTTGTGCAGAGTCAGCACTCGCTTCTTGGTGCCCACCATGCAGCCCTTGAGCATGACAAAGTCATTGATCACTTCCCCGTAGTGGACAAAGTCGCCCAGGGGGTTGATGCTCTTGTCAGAGAGATTGTAGTCGGTGGAGGCGTTGTTTGATAAGCTTGCCGTCCTTGAAGAGGTAGCCCTGGCCAATTTTATAGATCTTCTTTTTGATCTCTGTGCAGTGGTGGTAGCCTTTCTGCACAGCGCGGGCCATCGAGAAGGGCACGCGGGCGGGATGCCAGGCCCCGATACAAGCCACCTTGTGCAACCCTCGGTGGGTCTTTCGGGGCATCTTCTTGGTGTGCCAACGCATGGTGACCCCTTTGTAGCCTTTGCCCTTGGTCACCCCCGTGACGTCGATCATTTCATCCTGCCTGAACACCTGGTTCACTGGCACCAGCTTCTCTCGGGACCAGTCCAGCTTCTCAGCCACGGAGCGAGCCCCCGTTCACCTGCATCTCCGTCAGGTGGAGCAGGCGCGTCTGGGTGTGGGCGATGGCGAGCATGACCGGGCAGGACTTCTTCATGCTGCTAAAGTCTTTCTCGAGCTGCTTCTTACCCTCGTCATCCTGCCACTTCTTGCAGTACTTGGTGAAAGCCTTCTTCTTCGACTTGTGCCAGTTCTTGTAGAACCGCCGTTTGCACTCATCGTCACTGATGTGTTCCGCAAAGACCGTCTTGAAGGTCCGGAGGCCGCGAGGTGTCTCCTCATAGCCCACGATGCCCACCACCACCATGGGAGGGCTCTCCATGATGGTCACGGCCTCCACCGCTTCCTTCTTGTTCACCTTGGAGCCTGGCCTGTCGACCTCGCGCACAATGGGGGTCATGCCGGCCTTGTAGCCCAGGAAGGCCGTCAGGTGGACCGGCTTGGAGGCGTCATCCTTGGGGAAGCTCTTCACCTTCCCGCCGTGCCGGCTGCTGTGCTTCCGAGGCAGGAAGCCCAGAGACCCATGCTGGGGCGCCGAGAACTTCCGGTGTGACATTACATCGTTGATCCCCGCTGGTATAGAGGTACCCCAGCTTTTTAATCCAATTGTCAGGTGATGGAAATTTGGGTTGTTTCCAATTCCTTGCAATTGTGAACTGTGCCACAATGAACATTGGAGCACAGATGTCTGATCTTGGTTTGTTTCTTGCCCAGTAAGGGTGCGGGGGTTGCTGGGTCATATGGTAACTCTATTTCCATCTGTTTTAGATATCGCCAGTAGACCTCTTTCTTACACATATATGAGTCTCCCTGGATTTGTCTCACGGATGATGTGTCTGGGTCATTGTGTGGTCGTGGTCTCTTTTAAGACTTGATCGATGTTTTCTTTACATTGTTTGTCTTGAAGGTCTCTTTTGTACCCTAAAACTAGGAGTCAAGGAGATGCATGGGACTTGATTGCTGAAGGGGGGCAGGAGTGAAGAAATGGACCCAAAGGGTTTCCATACCACTTCTGGGCTCTGCTCTGGAGCTATTGCCAGCTGTCCATAAACTGTTGGCACCTGTGGCCGAGGCTGCGGGCTGACCCCAGGCTTCTCTGGCAGAGGAGGGCTGCCTTCTGCTCCGGGATATGGGGGATGTCCGGAGGCTGAGGAAGGGGATCAGGTTGTGCTCAAGAGGCCCCTGGCATGGGAGTATACTGGCTCAGCTCTTCCTCTGCAGGGTCCCACAGAAGAGGTCCCCTGGCCTGGCCCCGATGCTAGACCCAGTGGCATACCTGCCCCTGAACTTGGAGGAGGCCCATCTCCTGCTCCAAGGCCTCGTGTCTGTGCAGCAGCCTCTCCATGCTCTCCAGAGCCTTCCCAAGGTCCAGGACTCTAGCAAGGGCACCCTGTGGAGGACGGGCACATTACAGGCTTGGCCTCTGCCCTTCTGCCCAGGGTTCTCTTTGATCCTTTCTTCCTGGCTGGTCTTGGCCTTGGCCTCGGGCAGGTGACAGTGTCTGATTAGTGTCTGCACAGTGACACTGCGGGTGTTGGGGACAAGGCTGCTGGATGGTAAACCAGTACCTAGCAGGGGTCCCAGGCCTTCCTGTTAATTCCCTTCTTGCCTCCCTTCCATGGGGTCTCTGTCTCATAGGCCAGGTGTTTCTGAAACCGCATCAGCTTCTCTTTGTGGTCCCCAAGAGGGACAGGCTATTCCAGCTGCTGGCCCCACCCCTGGATCCAGTCGCCGTCCTGTGTGATGATGGGGACATGAGTGCCCTGATGTTCATACTGCCTTGGCCCCAAACGGTGACCCTGTCTCCCCCTCGGGCTGTGCCAAGGAGTGAAATGCTGACCAGGCTCAGGGACAGCACAATAATTTTACTTTCACCCAAGATGACAGGGCCCAGGCGCATCATTCTTCAGATCTAGGAAGTGGCTGGGCAGGGGCCATGGGTGGGTTCTCATGTGGAGGGTGCCCCTCACCCACCCCTGGGGCCCTGTCTACTCTGCCCATCAGGATGACAGGTGTCCACACGGGTCTGAGAATCAAGAGCCCTGTGCTCCAGTCCTAGCTTTGCCCCTGGAAAAGCCATTAAACTCTCCACATCCCGTTCCACCGCAGGCTGCCCCTTGGCCCTAGTGGGGCTGAAGGTCACTTGTAAAGGTAAAATGGGGTTCAGGTGGGGTGCCCTCTGACTTGGCTAGCAGCCCTGAGAAAGCCGGCAGTAATCAGAGAGCTGTGAAGCTTGTGTCGCTGACCTTCTCCCAGGGCTTCCACTCAAGCTGGCCGCTCTCATATCGTGCCCAGCAGGCCCTGAACCCAGGGGCCTGGCAGCACCCTGGCCTGCTCTCTCAGCGCAGCCTCCTGCGTAGTGGGAGGTGGGAGGTGTGAGGGGGACCCAGCCCTGAGTACCGAGTGTACCCCTGCTGGGGCTCGCTCACAGCCCATAGCCCTCACTATAAGTCTCTAACCCTCACTAACAGCTCTGCAGTTGAGGGTTGGCCAGGCTCCTAGGCAGAAGGAAGCAGGGGCCATGTGATATGGGCAGATCCAAATGCCCTCTGTGGTCCCCAGAGTGTGGCCTAACCCAGCCCCATGTGCTTCTGGGTGCTTGGGCACCTCGGCTTGGTCACCAGCCCTGGATTGTAGCCCTTGGCTCCTTGGTAATCCCTCACCCACCAGCACAGGTTCGGTGTGCATACACACCTCACCCGTGTGCCCCCAACAGTCTGGATACCCCGGCCTTATCAGGGTCACGTCCATGACCGTCCCGGACATCACTTCCCTTTCCTGTGTGCTCAGCACCTCTGGAAGGTGCCATGCTTCTGGATCAGCCGCTCCACCTCTTCCACAGAGCCCTCCAGGGCACTGGCTTCCTGGAAGACCTGGGGCAGCCATTGAGGTGACACAGAGGTGGGGGGGGTCGGGGCACAGATGGTGGTTCAAAGGGAACCCTAGACAGCAACATCTGCCAGAACCTTGGTTTACAGCCTGGGCTCTCTGGGGGTGCATCAAGGGGCCTGCGGCTGGGGGTGGGGAGGTGGGTGCTGAGCAGGAGGGGAAGGAACCTGAGGAAGAAGAGCACTCCAACCTGGGGGCCGTTAGGAACATCCCAACTTCTGACGAGGTAGGGAGGAGCCCCATCAATTTCCAACCAAACCGCGTAGGGCTTGGCTGGCCGTGGCCAGGTGTGGGGAGGAGATGGCCCTGAGTGACCTGAGGCTCAGGTGTCCCCTTGGCCACTTGGGAAGACACACTATCTAGCTCCGTATCAGAATAGCAGCCAGTGATCCAGGAAGCAAAGGGGAATGGGGTGGTACTACAGGAAGACTGGAGGTCCTGGGGTCAGTGTGTCTGTGTGTGGTGAGGGGAGCTGTCTCCTGGGCCTGCAGGATCTTGTCCAGATGCCACACTGTCTGAGGAAGAGCTGCTTGTGGTGCATGGCCTGCCGTCTCCCTTGATTCTGTTCCCAGGCCTGAAAGACCTGCTCCCAAGCATCCTGCAGGGCACATAGCCTTTCCTGGAACTGGGCCTGGGCATGGACACAACCGAAGGTGGTGCTGAGGGAAGCTCCAGAGAAAAGGTGCCTGACTGTCCCACCCAAGGGGAGGGTATTGTTTGTGTTTCCACAGGGAAACAGGGACCAGATATAAAGCCAGTGCCAGATGAATGCAGTGTGTCCGCACGGAGTGGGGAGCCAGTGGAGGGGCCTGAGGGCTGGGCTCCCATACCAGCTATGTGGACAACTGCCCCTACCCCCAGAAGAATTTACTTCAGAGGACAGCACTGAAGCTGCATCTAGGAGAGAGGGGCATGTTTGATCAGATCAAATGGGAGCAAAGAAGGGGGAGGAAGAGAGAGTGGAGCACATCCAGGCCCATCAGGCCCGGGGGACGATATCCCGGCTCTGAACAGCCAATGGACAGAGTGGACAATGTGGCTGATCCCACTATGAGACACACCGTCCATTGATGGCCCAGGGCCCTAAGGGGGACAACACTGGAGACTCAGGGTTAGAACTGGCCAAGACTGATCCTATGGCACTGAGGCAATCCACTAAAAGTGTGTAGCAGAGCAACCGTGGGAGCAGACCAGGGAGCCCCTGAGGTAGTACAAAGAACAGACTCTGGGGCCAAAGCATGGTACCCCATTGGACCTGACTGAAGGACACGCCTAGAGATTAAAAATCAGACCTACATCTATGTATAGGTTTTTCTTTCTTTAAAATTTTTTTCTTTTATTTTATTCTTAAAAAAGCATTTTATTAGGGACTCATACAACTCTTATCACAATCCATACTTACATCAGTTGTATAAAGCACATCTGTACATTCTTTGCCCTCATCATTTTCAAAGCATTTGCCTTCCAATATTAATTTATTCTTCTATGGGAAATTGGTTTCCTTTTTGTTGTCATTGCTGTGTTCTCACTCATTGCCTATCTTGCAATGACTTGATTTTTGGTGCATATTGTTATCTCTACAGACCTATCTAGATACGATAGACTGCATGAATAGTTTGGAGGAGAAAACAAGGGGACCAACAGTTCCGGGGGAATAGGGGAGTGGGAGAGAAGGGGGCAAAGGGGTAGTGCTGAACAACCCAGGGACAGGGGAGCAATAAGTTATCCAAAATCAGTAGCAAGGAGGGTGTGAGTGGTCTGGGTGGGATTCAGCAAGGGCAAGGTAACCGAGAGAAATTACTGAAACCCAAATGAAGGCTGAGCATGATAGTGGGACAAGAGGAAAGTAAAAGGAAATAGAGGAGAGAACTAGGTGACAACGGGTATTTATAGAGGTCCAAAGACTGGAATGTACATATGTAAATATATTTATATGAGTGTAGGGAAACAGATCTATGTGCATATATTTATAGGTTTAGTACTAAGGCAGCAGATGGACATTGGGCCTCCACTCAAGCACTTACTCAATGCAAGAGCACGTCGTTCTATTAAATTGGCATTCCAGGATTCACACCTTCCCGACACGATTGCTGAAGAAAAATGTGTGCATAAGGAAATGTGGTGAAGGAAGTTGACGGTGCCCGGCTATCAAAAGATATAGCGTCTCGTGTGTTAAAGGCTTGAAGATAAATAAGCGGCAATCTAGCTGAGAAGTATCAAAGCCCACATGTAAGAAGAACACCAGCCTGGCTGACCACGAGATGTAGAAGGGACCAGTTATCAGACATCAAAGAACTAAAAATCGTATCAGTGGGTGCCCACCTTCCTGATACGATCAGTGAAGACAAACGTGTGCATAAGCAAATGTGGTGAAGAAAGCTGATGCTGCCTGGCTGTCAAAAGATATATCATCTGGGATCTTTAAGGCTCAAAGATAAACAAGTGGCCACCTAGTTCAGAAGCAACAAAGCCCACATGGAAGAAACACACCAGCCTGTGTGACCACGAGCTGTCGAAGGGATCATGAGGTATCAAGAATCATGGAACAAAAAATCATATCATTGAAAATGTGGGTGAGTGCAGAGTGGAGACTCAAAGCCCATTGCTAGCCAACCAGACACCCTTTACTGAAGGGTTGTGGGGAGGAGACGAGCCAGTCAGGGTGCAGGGTAGCAACGATGAAACATATAACTTTCCTCTAGTTCTAAAATGCTTCCTCCCCCCACTCTCATAATCCCAATTCTACCTTACAAATCTGGCTAGATAAGAGGGTGTACATAGGTACAGATAGGAACTGGAAACACAGGGAACGCAGGACAGATGACTCCTTCAGGACCAGTGGTGAGAGTGGCGATGCCCGGAGGGTGGAGAGAATGTGGGGTGGAAAGGGGAAATTGATTACAAGAATCTACAAATTGCCTCCTCCCTGGGTGAGGGACAGCAGAGAAGAAGGAAGGGGGAGACTTTGGACAGTGCAACATATGATAAAATAATATTAATTTATGAATGATGAAGGTTTCGTGAGGTAGGGGGGAGTGGGGAGGGAGGGGGAAAATGAACAGCAGATATTAAGGGCTCAAGTAGAAGGCAAATGTTTTGAGAATGATGATGGCAACAAATGTACATATGTTCTTTAAAAAAAAAACCCTTTTATTATTTAAGCTTAATTTATTCCCAAGCCATGAGTTTTTGCTTCTTCAGTTTCTTCTGGGAAATCTTTTTCTTCAGTGCAACATCCTCTTCTGGCTTGGGAACGATTTGTTCCTTCTCAGTCAGGATCATTTCAATGTGGCAGGGGGAGCTCCTGTGTGGATTAATCTAGCCAAGAGCTCTGTAAGTCCGGTGGTGCAGCTTGGGGGCTTTGTTCACCTGGATGTGCTCGATGACCTGAGAATCCACATCTAAACCCTTAAGTTCAGCATGACTTTCTGCATTTTTAAGCATGTGAACCAAACATTCAGCACTCTTTTTGGGCTACCAACTCTGGGTCCCACCCCACTGTTTGGCCTGGGCACATCTACCAACACCATCATTGTCCCGTCGGAAAGGCACACACTGCTTCTGCAGAGTGACGTCTTTCAAGTATTTGGTGGCTTTCCAGATGTGCATGCCTTTGATGGCCTGGGCAGTTTCACGGGTGTTTTTGAAGTGGACCCAGAGATTCGACCCTCTGTATTTGCAGGATTTTGTAGGGTTTTCTGGGTCAAATGAGTAGCGAACCATTTTAGCAGGTCATCTCAGGCCGCTACAGTTAGAGGAAGAGACTGTACATATGTTCTTGACACAATGCATGTATGTATGAATTGTGATAAGAATTGCACGAGTCCCCAATAAAATGATTAAAAAAATAGAAAAGAAAGGTGCTTGGCCCTGTGGGGCCAGCGTGCGGTGGTCCAGGGGCCTGGGGGAGGGCCAGAAAGGGGAGCCGACCTCCACGGCGGACGGCCCTGTAGCCTGGAGCACCTGCTGTCCCCGCTGGGTGGCGCACTGGTGCAGCTCCTTCTGGGCCTCCAGCTTGGCCCGCAGCTCTTGGTGGACACTGAAGCTTTGGGCTCCACTGCCGGGGTCTTGGGGCTCCTCCACCACCTGCAAATCTCACTGCACACTGGCTGCCCAGGAGGCATAGTCTTGCACCTGGAGCCTGGGAGAGCACGGGAGAGCACGGGGTGAGGGGACCTGGTACCGAGGCAGCGTCACAGCCGGCCTGAGTCCACCACCACTCATGTCCAAACCTCCATGTCTCTGCCGCTCAATCCCACAGCCTTACCAAGTGTCTACTCAGCCTCAGCTCTGCCCGCCACCCCTCCTTCCCACCCAGTTCTCCAGGGCCAATGAAGTCCCTCATGGGCTGCTTGATAGCTTTGGCCACCCATCCACAACTTTGCCAGACCCCCACTTAGAGGTAGCCATTGGTGGCCTTGTGTGAGAGCCGAGGGATTCGGGACTCTTGTCCCTTCACTGACTCACTGTGCAGATGGAGGTTTTTGGTGGGTTTTATTTATTTAAATTTAAATTTATTTATTTTATTGGGGGCTCTTATAACTCTTGTTACAATCCATACACCAATTGTATCTGACATAGTCATACGTATATTGCCATCATTCTTTTCTTTTTTTTAAAATTTATTTATTTATTTATTTACATTTTATTAGGGGCTCATACTACTCTTATCACAATCCATACATATACATATACATTCATCAATTGTATAAAGCACATCCGTACATTCTTTGCCCTAATCATTTTCTTTTTTTTTAATCTTTTTATTGGGGCTCATAAGTCTCTTATCACAATCTGTACATACATCAAATGAGCAAAGCACCCTTATACATTCGTTGCACTTGTCACTCTCATAATTCACCTTCCACTTGGGTTCCTGGAATCAACTCGGTTTCCCTTTTTTTCCACCCATCCCCCTCCCTCCCCGATCCCACCCCTGGTCCCTTGATAGTTTATAAATAATTATTATATCTTATCTTACACTCCCTGGCGTCTCCCCTCACCCGCCCCCCCTTTGACAATCTCCCAGAGAGGAGGTTACACATAGATCTCTGAGATCGGTTCTCCCTTTCTACATGCCCTTCCCTCCTGGTGTCGCCACTCCCACCGCTGGTGTTGAAGGGTTCATCTGTCCTAGATTCCCTATGCGTCCAGATCCCCACTGCACCGCTGTACATCCTCTGGTACTAACCCACCCAGGGGAGAGTATCGGTTGTGTCCCCAGAGATCTGGAACATGCCATCATTCTTTTCTAGACATTTACTTTCTATTGAGCCCTTGGGATCAGCTCCTCTTTTTTTCCTCCTCCCCCACTCATGGTTCCTTGATAGATTATAGATTGTTATAATTTTCATATCTCACATCGACCATTGTCTCTTTTATCCTCAGATTTCTGTTGCTCCTCTCCCTGCGAGGGGTGTGTGGTTATATGTCATTCATTGCTATCGCTTCCCCTTCCTCCCATGCTCTACCTCCCTTCCCCCTACCCTTTTGGTATCTCTATTCCCATACCTGTTCCTGGGTTCCATGTGTCATGAGTTTTATCTCTTGCTAATACCTATGCACTCTAGTCCAGAGTGGGAAGCGGCACCTGGGTGATGATAAGGGGGGGTGAGGAGGCCTCAAGGTGTCAGAGGCAGATTGTGTGATTCATTGGTGTGATCCATGTCTCCTCAGGAGGGCCTCACCCAGTGGGACACAGCATCTGGGAGGCTTGTGGCTTTCTCCTGAGACAGCATCGTGGCCAAGGGCCCGGGCATTGAGTCTGGGACTCTGGGCCTGGGGTGGCAGCACTTGCAGAAGCCACCCCCTCCCCCAGGCACACACCTGGATACGGACGAGCACGTGAGACAGTTGGCTGTGAACTTTGAGGGTGGCCTCAGCGTCTCAGAGCAGGTGGGGTCTGGCGTGAGTCAGCTCCCACAGATCCAACCAGGCAACCCTGCCCCCAGGCGGGGGTCAGCAGTTATCCCAGCATGCTCATTCCTCCCCCTCAGCTTCTGTCTGGTCAACCCTTCAGCTTCCAGGCTGGGATTAGAACTTGTCCTAAGCTCCCAGAGGGCCACTGTCCTGAGATCTTGCTCAGCGCTTTAGGCCTTTCTGCAAACTCTCCTCCCAGGAGCCCATTATCACTAGCAGTTTACCCCTTGCTGTAACGATGATCCAGGAGGCCTGCTTGGGAAGTGTTGGGCTGTTGCCTGGTTCAGTCCCACTAACTGCTCCTCAGGAGGAAGAAGAGGTTCCCTGCTCCTGGAAAGATTTACTGACTTGCAAACCCTCTGGAGGATTCCCATGAGTCAGCAGGTGGGGTCATTCTAAAGCCCGGCACACGGCAGGTAGCCACGTTGTGTGCCACCTAGGTATGCTGTGTGTTTGGAGGAGACTGCACACCCTTCAAAGGTAGAATCTGCACCCCTCCATGGTTCTTGCATGCAGCAAATGCCGGGCTCCTGAGACTCCGGACCAGCCTGTGGGCTAGGATCATGGGCAAATCGGGATCTCGCCTAAGCTCCATCTGGGCTGGAAACGCAGTAGCTTGTACTGTGACCTGGGTCAGCCTGGGGCTGTGCAGGGCATCCTCAGCCCAGCTCAACTGTTCCCAGAACGCCCTTGCAGGTGCAGGGAGCCCGTGGCTTGGGAAAGTGACCCTGCTAAGTGGGTTTTGTGACCAGGCTCCCTGATCCACAGACCCAGCTTTGCCTCCTCCACAGGCCGCAGACAGCAGGGGCTTCCTGGGTTCCCTGACCTCGGGCCCTCTCCAGAGACAGTGGTTTGGCAGAGCCGCAGCACAGCAAGGGTCTCCCTGGAAGCTTCTTCATCCCATGCCCAGCACCTCCTCCCAAACTCACCCCTGCTGCAGGCTGCTGGTACTCACTGTAGGTCCTGTCACCACTGCTGGGCCCTGGAGGCAGTGCTGGGCCACCACTCCAGCAGGCTCTCCGCTAGTGGGGCAGGCTGCCCCCTGGTGGCCACCCATCTTCACTTGGTGCCGAAACATTGCAAACTTGGTTAAGAGGAGCTGAGAAGAGAGGAGAGGGGTCACAGGGGGCCCTGGCTGGTGGGCTGTGAGACACCTCAGTGAGTGACTGGGCAGGGCAGGACTGAACAGCCACAGAAATTGCCCCTCTACGCAGAGAGGGGAATAGGAAGCCACAGCTGTCCTCAGTCCAGACTGATGTTCCCCATCAGCCCCTTGTGCATGCAGCCCCCCTCCACTACCCGTCTTCATTCGGCTCCAGGGCACCTTCCTTGCCCCTAGCCCCTTCCTCACTAGGGTGTGCTCATAGTCCTCTCTCCTCTGGCCACCTGCTGCTGGCTGCTCAGCCAGATCTGCAAGTCCTCGGCTTCCCTCAGGAAGCCCTGCAGTGCCAGCATCCTCTTCAGATCCTGGCCCCTGTGGTGACAGCCTGAGTCCCCCAACAGTTAGTGTGCATGTGTCCACACTCTGGAGGTCAAGGGAACCAATCAAAGGGGCTGCCTGAAGGATAAGATTCTTCATGGTCTTTGCCTAGGCTGCTCCTCTGGATTCAAGAAGCAAACCCAGGGCATGGGGAGTTGGTGCTGGCGAGGGTGTGTCTGTGGGGAAGGGCATTTGACTGGAGCCAGGGAGCCGAGCCCCTGCACCGCAGGCTCTCCTCAAAAGTTTGTGGGAAGAGGAAAAAGTGAAGGACTCATCTTTTCCTGACACATGTCTACAGGCCTCTGTCATGGTTCTCTTCAAGCAGGGGTAGCATCTAGGGGAAGAAGCAACCCCAGCCAGTTTTCTGGTACCCACGGATGCAGTGACCCTCACTGTTGGGCTGCCAACTCCCACAGTGTCTGCAGCTGCTTCCAGAGCTTCCCCTGCATCACACCCAGCTGCTCTGAGACCTCAGTTACAAGGATCTACGTATAACTTCCCCCTGGGGGATGGACAACGGAAAAGTGGGTGAAGGGAGACAAAATATGTAAGATCTGACAAATTATCAAGGGTTCATGAGTGAGGGGGGAACAGGGAGGGCGGAGAAAAATGAGGACATGATGCCAGGGCTTTAAGTGGAGAGCAAATGTATTGAGAATGATGAGGGCAATGAATGTACGGATGTGCTTTACACAACTGATGTATGTATGGATTGTGATAAGAGTTGTATGTGCCCCTAATAAAAAGATTTTTAAAAATTAAATCATTATAATTTCTTAGGACAATGCCATTTGTATTTCAAAGCAACATTCACGAAAGCTATTTTTTCACCTGCACTATCTTCTATTTAGTTTTAGATAGAGCAAAAAAAATTCTTATGCCTTTGTATGAGATGTAATGCAAGTAGACATAAATTTATGCATAATTAAAAATTTGAATGAACAACATATTTTGTTAAAGAATTTGACCTTTTGTGAAAATCATAGAAAGCATATAGCATTTTATTGAAGGGTTGGGAATATTTTCCTCCATTTTATTCTAGTATTTGTTCTGAGGTTCTTATGGCATATTCTGATTGTTGTCATGTAAGAGAATGTACATTCCATATAAGAGAAAACTTTTCTTATAATATGTTCCTATCCATTGCTTCCTCCTGAATCTCTCATTTGTTCTTTTATCATTATTTTTTCCTATAAAAAACCCAGGCTGCTTAATGTTATTCTTATTAATCATTTATATAAGTTAGGAAAATATTTATTATATATACATTTGTATTAAAAATCTTTTATTGGAGACTCTTACAACTTTTGTTGCAATCCATATTGATTGCATCAGGCATTTTGTACATATGTTGCCTTCATTCATTTATAGACATTTCTTTCTTTTTCTTTTTTAAAATCCTTTTATTGGGGCTCATACAACTCATCACAATCCATACATACACCAATTGTGTAAAGCACACTTATACATTCGTTGCCTTCATCATTCTCAAAATTTGCTTTCCGCTTGGGTTCCTGGAATCAGCTCATTTCCCCTTTCTCCTCTCCCCCACTCACCCTGCTCCTCTTCCTTCATGAACCCTTAATAATTTATAATTTATTATTTTCTCTTATCTTACACTGCGCGGCGTCTCCCTTCACCCAAGTTTCTGTTGCCCATCTCCCAGGGGCGAAGTTATATGTAGATCCTTGTGATCTGTATCCCATTTCTACACCCACTTCCCTCCCAGTATCGCCACTCTCACCGCTGTTCCTGGGGGGTTCATCTGTCCTGGATTCTCTGTGTTTCTTGTTCCCATCTGTCGCGCTGTGTATCTTCTGGTCTAACCAGGTTTGCAAGGTAGAATTGGGATCATGAGAGGTGGGGGGAGGAAGCGTTTAATAACTAGAGGAAGGTTGTGAGTTTCATTATTGCTACACTGAACCCTGAGTGACTCATCTCCTTCCCACTACCCCTTCGCAAGGGATGTCCAGTTGTCTACAGGTGGGCATTGGTCCCCCGTCATGCACTCCCCTCATTCACGATGATATAATCCCCCCTCCCGCCTTTGTTGCTTGAAAACTGGTCCCCTCAGCCCTTCATGATCACACATGTTGGTGTGATGCTTCCATGTGGGCTTTGTTGCTTCTGGGCCTGCTTGTTTACTTTCAAGCCTTTAAGACCCGGGACGCTATATCGCTTGATAGCCGGGCACCATCAGTCTTCTTCACCACACTTACTTATGCACACATTCATCTTCAGCGTTTATGTGGGGAAGGTGATCACACAATAATGGTTTTTGTTCTTTGGTGTCTGCTACCTGATCCCTTCAACACCTCGTGTTCACTTAGGCTTGTGTGCTTCTTCTCTGTGGGCTTTGTTGCTTCCGAGCTAGATTTCAGCCTGTTTGCCTTCAAGCCTTTAAGACCCCCAGAGTTTCATTATATTGTGCAGAGAGTGGCTATGAGCCAAACCCACTCGACTGCACCCAACAATAACAACAGGACTTGTGCTTCTAACAATATGCTGAAGAAGACCTTAAGAGAATCTCCCCTTCGTTTAGAGCTGCGGCTCTCGACCTGTGGGTCGTGTCTCCTTAGGGGTCAAACAGCCCTTTCATGGGGTGGCCTGAATTATAGCAGTAGCAAAATTACACCTACGATGTAGCAACAAAAATAATTTTATGGTTGGTTGGTCACGACTACATGAGGAACTGGATGAAAGGGTCGTGAGTGAGAATGTTGAAAACCACTGACCAAGAGGAAGACTCAATTCTTGATACAGTTGAAGGGCAACAAAATAGAGTCAGCCCCAATATAGATGGGATAGCACAGTGGCTGCAACAATAAACACAAGCCAAAGAAACACTGCAAGGATGGCACAAGATGGGACAGTGTTTCATTATATTGACATAGATTTGCTGTGAGTAAAACCCACTAGAAAAAAAAAACAGGACTTGTTTTTCTAACAATGTACCTAAATAGACCATAAGAGAATCTCCTGTTCGTTTAGCTCAGCGGTCCTCAAACTGAGGGTTGTGACCCCTTTTGGGCTACGAATGACCCTTTCACGGCAGTGGACCATTCAATAAAGTGGAAAAATTAGAGTTATGATGTAGCAAAGAAAATAATTTCATCATTTGGCAGTCACCACTACATGAGGAATGGTATGAAAGAGTCGTGGCATTAGGAAGGTTGAGAACCACTTCCCTAGAGGAAGACAGAATTCTTGGTAGAGTAGAAGGGCAGCAAAGGAGAGGCAGCCCCTACAAGATTGATTAGCCCAGTGGCTGCAACAATGAGCACAAGCAAATGAACAACTCTGAGCATGGCATTGGACTGGGCAGCATTTCATTATATTGTGCATAGAGTTCTTGTGACCAGAAACCCACTCAACAGCACTCAACAAAAATTACAGGACTTGTGCTTCTAACAATATGGTGAAGTAGGATTTAAGAGAAAGTCCTTTAACTTTAGAGCAGCAGTTCTCAACCTCTGGGTCCCGCCCCTTGGGAGGGTAGAATGACCCTTTCACAGGGGTGGCCCAATTCATAACTGTAGTACAATTACAGTGACAAAGTACCAATGAAAATAATTTTATGGTTGGGGGTCCCCACTAAATGAGAATCGATATGAAAGGGTAGTGGCATTAGGAAGGTTAAGAACCACTTCACTAGGCAAGACACAAATTTGGTACAGATGGGAAGGAAGAGAGCGGCAGTCTCCAACAAGTTGCATTAGCACAGTGGCTGCAACACTGAGGCCAAGCACACAAGCACGGTGAGGGTGGCACAGGACAAGGCAGCGTTTCATTGTATTGTGCATAGAATTGCTAAGAGTCAAAACCCACTCGACGGAACTTAACAACAATAACTACAGGACGTGTACTTCTAACAATATGCTGAACTAGATCTTAAGAGAAACTCCTCTAAATTTAGAGCAGTGGTTCTTAACTTGTGGGTCGCGACCCCTATGGGGTTTCAGACGAGCCTCTCACAGGTGTTTTCCAATTCATAACAGTAGAGAAATCACAGTAATTGAGTAACAATGAAAAAAATTACTGTTGGAGGATCAGCACAACATTAAGAATTGTATAAAGGAGCCATGCCATTAAGAAGGTTCAGAAACACTGCCCAAGAGGAATACACAAAACGTGGTACTGCAGAAGGGCAGCAAGTGAGAGGCAGACCCTACAAGATGGAATAGCTCAGTGGCTGCAACAATGAGTGCCATCAACAAACTACTGTAAGGACGGCACAGGACGGGGCAGCGTTTCATTATATTGTGCATAGAGTTGCTGAGAGTCAAAACCCACTCGACGGCAACTAACAGCAACACAAAAAGGACTTGAGCTTCTAACAATATGCTGACGTAGATCTTAAGAGAAACTCCTCTTAGTTTACAGCAGGGTTCTCAACCAATGAATCACGAACCCTTTTGGGGAGTGAGTGGGTCGAATGACCCTTTCACAAGGGTTGCCTGATTCATAAGATTAGCAATATTACAGTTATGAAATATCAGCGAAAATTTTGTATGACTGGGGGTCCACCACTATATTGGGAACTGCATGAAAGGGTCGTGGAATTAGGAAGATTGAGAACCACTGTCCGAGAGGAAGACACAAATGTTGGTAGAGTAGAAGGGCAGCAAAGGAGAGGCAGCCCCTCTAAGTTGGATTAGCTCAGTGGCTGAAACAATCAGCGCAAGCAAAGAACCACTGTGAGGAATGCACAGGATGGGGGAGCATTTCGTTACATTTTGCATAGAGTTGCTATGAGCCAAAACCCACGTGAAGGCACCTAAATACAATAACAACAGGATTTTTGCTTCTAACAATGTGCTGAAATATATCTTAAGAGACATTCTTCATAGTTTGTAGCAGAGATTCTCAACCTGTGGGTCAGGACTCCATTAGGGTGATGAACTACCCTTGCACAGGGGTGGCCCAATTCATAGCAGTAGCTTCATTACAGTTATGAAATAGCAATGAAGATAAATTTATGACTGGGATTGTACCCACTACATGAGGAGTGGTATATAAGGCCTGTGGCATTATAGGAAGGTTGAGAGCCACTGTCCTCGAGCAAGACAGAAATCTTGGCAGAGCAGAAAGGCAGCAAATGAGAGGCAGACCCCCAGATGATAGATTAGCGCAGTGGCTGCAACAATGAGTGCAGACAAGAAACCACTGTGAGGATGGCACAGGACGGGACAGCGTTTCATTATCTTGTGCGTAGAGTTGCTGAGAGTTGAAACCCACTGGGCAACACCTAACAACAATCACTGTAGGACTCATGCTTTTCACAATATGGTGCTGTAGATCCTAAGAGAAACTCCTTTTAGTATAGAGCAGTGGTTCTCAACCTGTGGGTCGCTAGCCCTTTGGGGGGGTCAAATGACCCTTTCAGTGTGGAGGCCTGATTCATAACTGTAGCAAAATTAAAGTTACGAAGTAGCAATGAAAATAATTTTATGATTGGGGGTTCATCACTACCTGAGGAAATGAATGAAAGGGCAGTAGAGGGGCAGCAAAAGAGAGGGAGCCCCCCAAAAGTTGGATTAGCCCATGGCTGCAACAATGACAACAAGCAAAATAACCACTGTGAGGGTGGCACGAGACGGGGTCACGTTTCATTATATTGTGTATAGAGTTGCTATGAGCCAGCACACACTCAAAGGCACCAAACAAAAACAACACGACTGTGCTTCTATGAATATGCTGAAGTAGACCTTAAGAGAAACTCCCCTTAGTTTAGACTAGTGGTTCTCAAACTGTGTCACAGTGCCTTTAGAAGACTAATTACCCTTTCACATGGGTGGCCTGATCCATAACAGAAGCGAAATTACAGTTATGATGTAGCAATGAAAATATTTTATGGTTGGGGTGTCACCACCACATGAGGACTGGTATGAAATAGTAGTGGCATTCAGAAAGTTGAGAACCACTATTCTTGAGGAAGACACAAATCTTGGTACGAAAGGGCAGGAAAAGAGAGCTAGTCCCTAACAAGATGGATTACCACAGTGGCCGCAACAATGAGCGCAAACAGAAGAACCACTGTGAGGATCCACAGGGCAGGACAACGTTTCATTACATTGTGCATAGAGTTGGTATGAGCCAAAACCCACTCGAAGGCAGGCAAAAACAAGAACAGGATTTGTGCTTCTAACAATATGCTGAAACATACCTTAAAAAGAAACTCCACTTAGTGTAGAATAGCAGTTCTCAAACTGTGGGTCGTGATGCCTTTTGGGGGGTGGGGTGGAGAATGACTATATCACATGGTGGCCTGATTCATAACAGTAGCATAATTTTAGTTATAAAGTAACAAGGAAAGTAATTTTATGATTGGGGGGGGCACAAATACATGAGGAATGGTGTGAGAGAGTCGTGCATTAGGAACTTTGAGAACCACTGCCCTAGAGGAAGACACAAATCTGGGTACAGTAGAAGGTCAGCAAATGAGAGGCAGTCCCCCAAAAGATGGATTAGCACAGAGACTGCAATAATGAGTGAAAACAAAGGAAAAGTGTGAGGGTGTTAGAGGATGGAACAGTGTTCCATGATACTGTGCATAGAGTTGTTATGAGCCAACTATAAGACAAACCCACTCGACAGCCCCTAACAACAATAAGAACAGGACTCATGCGTGTAATAATATACTGAGCTAGACCACAGGAGAAACTCCTCTTAATTTAGAACAGCGGTTCTCAACCTGTGATTTGTGACCACTTTGGTTGGTTGAACAACCCTTTCACAGGGTGACTAGATTCATAAGACTTGCAAAATTACAGTTATGGAAAAACAGTAGAAAAAAACCTTTATGCTTTGGGGACCACGACTACACATTGGGAAGTGTATGGAAAGGTCGTAGAAATAGGAAGGATGAGAAACACTGTCCTAGAGAAAGACACAAGTACAGTAGAAGGGCAGCAGAAAAGAGGAAGTCCCTACAAGACGGATTTGCACGGTGGCTGCAACAATGGGCGCAAGCAAAGAACCACTCTGAGGATGATGCAAGTCTGAGCAGGCCTGTATTATATTGTGCACAGGGTTGCTATGAGCCCAAACCTTTCCACGGCCCGAACATCAATAACAGGAGGAATCATACATCTAACAATATGCTCAACTAAACCTTGAGTGAAACTTTTCTTAGTTTAGAGCAGCCGTTCTCAACTTGTGAGTGGTAAATCCTTTGGGGGTGTTCGAATGACCCTCCCATAGGCGTGGGCCGATACATAACAGTAGCAAAATTACAGTTATGAAGTAGCAACAGTATAATTTTTTGGTTGGGGGGGTCATTACAACACGAGGCACTGTATGAAAGGGTTGAGGCATTAGGATTGCTGAAAACCACAGTCCTACAGGAAGACACAAGTCTTGATACAGTTGAAGGGCCGCAATATAGAGTCAGCCCCCAAATAGATGGAATAGCACAGTGGCTGCAGCAATGAGCTCAATCTAAGGAAACACTGTGAGGATGGCACAAGATGGGGCAGCGTTACATTATATGGAGCATAGAGTTGCTATGAGTCAAAACCCACTCGACTGCACCTGACAACAAAACAACAGGACTTGTGTTTCTTATAACGTGCTGAAGTAGACCTTAAGAGAAACTCCTATTAGTTTAGTGCAGCGGTTCTCAACTTTTGGGTCACGAGCCCTGTTGGGGGATGAATGAACCTTTCATAGTGGTCGCCCAGTCATAACAGTAGAAAAATTAGAGTTACAAAGTTGCAATAAAATAATTTTATGATTTGGCAGTCAGCACTATATGAGGAACGGTATGAAAATGTTGTGGCATTAGGAAGGTTGAGAACCACTGCCCTAAAGGAAGACACAAATCTTGGTAGAGTAGAAGGGCAACAAAAAATAGCCACCTCCCCCCAATATGGCTCCAACAATGAGCACTAGCAAACAAACACTGTCAGGATGGCACAGGTCTGGGAAGCATTTCATGATATTGTGCAGAGATGCGATGAGCCAAAACCCCCTCCTCGGATCTTAACAACAATAACAACAGAGCTTGGGTGTTTAACAATATGCTGAAGTAAATCTTAAGAGCAACTCTTCTTAGTTTACAGCAGGGTTCTCAACATTGGGTCGTGAACACTTTCAGGTGGGGGGTGTTTCGAAACACCCCTTCACAGTGATGGCCTGATTCATAACTGTAGCAAAAGTACAGTTATGAAATATCAATGAATATAATTTTATAATTTTATGTTTGGGGTCCACCACTACATTGGGAACTGTACGAAAGGGCTGCAGAATTAGGATGTATGAGAAACATTGTCCTAGAGGAAGACACAAATGTTGGTACAGCAGAAGGGCTGCAAAAGTCAGGCAGCCCCTACAAGATGGAATAGATGCAGCAGTGAGCGCAAGCAAAGGACCACAGTGAGATGGCACGAGATGGGGCCGAGTTTCATTATATTGTGCATACAGTTGCTATGAGCCAACACACACTCAAAGGTACCAAACAATAATAAAAAGAACTTGGGCTTCTCAGAATATTCTGAAGTAGACCTAGAGAGAAACTCCTATTCGTTTAGACCATTGGTTCTCCAACTGTGTGTCGAGATGCCTTTGAGGAAACTAACAAACCTTTCGCATGGGTGGCCTGATCCATAACAGAAGCAAAATTACAATTATGATGTAGCAATGCAAATATTTTATTGCTGGATGTCACCACTACACGAGGAATGGTGTGAAGTGGTTGTGGCATTTGGAAAGTTGAGAACCACTGCTCTAGAGGAAGACACATATCTCAGTACAGAAGGGCAGGAAAAGAGAGGCAGTGCCCAACAAGATGGATTAGCACAGTGGCTGCAAAAGTGAGTGTGAGCAAAAGAACCACTGTATGGAAGGCACAGGACGGGAAAGCATTTCATTACATGGTGCATAGAGTTGGCATGAGCCTAAACCCATTCGAAGGCACCAAACAACAGGATTTGTGCCTCTAACAATATGCTGAAGAAGACTTTAAAAGAAACTCTTAGTGTAGAGTAACAGTTCTCTAACTGTGGGTCACGACGTCTTAGGAGGGAACAATGAGCATTTCACATGGGTGACCTGATTCATAACAATAGCTAATTTATAGTTATGGAGCAACAAGGAAAATAATTTTATGAATGGTTGGCGGTCACTAGTACATGAGGAATGGTGTGAAAGAGTCATGACATTAGGAAGGTTGAAAACCACTGCCCTAGAGGGAGACATAGATGTGGGTACAGTAGAAGGGCAGCAAAAAGAGGCAGCCCACAGCACGATGGAATACAACAGTGGCTGCAACAATCACAATCCGCGCAAGCAAAAGAACCACTGGGAGGATGGCGCAGGACAGGACACCGTTCCTTCATATTGTGCTTAGAGTTGCTAGGCGTCGAAAGCTACACAACAGAATCTAACAATAACTATAGGATTTATGCTTCTGACAATAGGGTGAAGTAGATATTAAGAGAAACTCCTCTTAGTTTAGACCAGCGGTTTTTAACCTGTGGTTCGCGACCACTTTTGGCGATCGAATGACCTTTTCACAGGTGTGAAATGATTCATAACTGTAGGAAAATTACAGTTACGAAGTAACAATAATGTTATGATGGGGGTCACCACTACATGAGGAACTGTGTGAAAGGGTCATGGCATTAGGAAATTTGACAACCACTGCCCTAGAGGAAGACACAAGTCTTGGTACAATTGAAAGGCCACAAAAAAGAGGCAGCTACCCAAAAGTTGGATTAGCACAGTGGCTGCAACAATGAGCACAAGCAAAAGAACCACTGTGAGGATGGCATAGGATGGGAAAGCGTTTCATTATATTGTCCATAGAGTTACTATGAGCCATAACCCACTCGATGGTACCTAACACCAATAACAACAGAACTTGTGCATCTACCAGTATGCTGAATTCTATCTTAAGACAATCTCCTCTTAGTTTAGAGCAGGGGATCTTCACCTGTGTGTCGCGACCCCTCTGTGGGTATGGAATGAAAATTTCACAGGGGTGTCGTGACTCATAACAGTAACAAAATTACAGTTATGAAGCTGCAATGAAATCATTTTTATGGTTGGGGGTGTTCACCACTAAGTGAGAATCGGTATGAAAATATCATGGCATTAGGAAAGTTTAGAACCACTGCTCTAGAGGAAGGCCCAAATCTTGGTATGAAAGGGCAGGAAAAGCGAGGCGGTCCCCAACAAGATGCATTAGCACAGTGGCTGCAACAATGAGAACAAGCACAGAACCACTGTGAGGATGTCACTGGACAGGGCGCCGTTTCATTATATTGTGTGTAGAGTTGCTATGAGAAATACCCACTCGACGGCACCTAACAACAACAACAAATGGACTTGAGCTTCTAACAGTATGGTGAAATAGTCCTTAAGAGAAACTCCTTTGAATTTAGAGCAGCGGTTCTCACCATGTGGGTCGTGACCCGTTTGGGGCTTAGACGAAACCTTTACAGGGTGGCACTATCCATACCTTGTAACAAATGAGAGTTACGAAGTAGCAAAGAATATAATTTTATGATTGGGGGTCTACCACTACAAAGAAAATGTATGATATTTATATTTGCATGTACATGTCTTTGTCTAGACCTCTATAAATGCTCTTTGACTCATAGCTCTTTCCTCCATCTCCCTTGACTTTCCTCCTCTCCCACTACTATGCTCCGTCCCCACCTGGGTTACAGCTATACCTCTTCTTTACGTAACCTTACCCTTGATCATTCCCTACCAGGCCTGCCACTTCCCCCTCACTACCATTTTGAGTCCCATGTTGTTCCCTTGTCCCTGTGTTTGTTAACACCACTTCCTTACCCCCCCCCGCACCTCCCCCTATCCCAAGTGCCCCCGGAACTGTCGGTCCTGTTGTTTTTCCTCCAGATAGTTCATCCAGCCTGTCTTATTTAGACAGACTTGTGGAGACACGAACATGCACGAAAAGAAGACAGAGGAAACAAAGCAACAGTATACAACCAGACAACTAAACAACAAAAACAAACCACTGACAAAGAACAAAACAAAACACATCAAGAAAGAAGAGCTTGTAGTTAGTTCAAGGATCATTTGTTGGACCTTAGGAGTGTTTTCAAATCCAGTCTGTTGAGGCACCACAACCTGGCCCCAAAGTCCACTTTCAGCATTCCCTGGGGACCTTGCCACTCCATTCCCTTGCTGTTCCACTGCACTCCACCACACTTTGCCTCGGTGTGGTGGAATCAGGTTAGGTGCCATTCGCACACTGTGTCTCCAGTGCTGTCCCCTGTATCACCCTTGGTCACTGAGGGGCATCATGTCTCATAGTGGGGCCAGCCATGTTATTCTCTTTGTGGACTGGCTGCTCTGAGACTGGAACTCTTTAGGGGAGTAGAAAGCCTCATCTTTCTCCCTTGGAGTGGCTGGGGATTTCAAATTTGCCATTTCAGACATTGCGTTTAGCAGCCCAACACATAACCTCTATACCCCACCATAGCTACAGAAAACAATAAAGAAACAAAATCCAACAACACTCATTGCCATTGGGTGCATAACAATCCTATCGAGAGAAAATACTCCGGCTTCCTGGGTTTCCAAGGCTATAACTCTTTGTAAAAATAAAAGTATGTTATGTTTTCATTTAAAGTTTACATAACCGATTAGATTTTCATTTAACAAATTCTCTACTTGTTTAGTGACATTAGTTACTTTTTTCAATAAAAAGGAAAGCAGAAAATTAAAAAAAGAACAAATGAAAAACGTGTTAAGAGTAAAGACAAATGATAAGATGTTAATTTTTAACCTAATCATATCTGCAACAATACACTTTCTGATGTACTGATGGTGAGCAGGGTTTAATCCCATCCCTGGTGAATGTTCCCAGGGGATTTAATGGAGGCTTATTCTCTGTGGAATCTCTACTAATGCATTTTGAGTTTTTATACTCATCTAAGGCTATAACTCTTTATGGGAGAAGAAAGCCTCATCTTTCTCCAAAGGAGTGACTGGTGAATTCCAACTGCTGACCTTGCAGTTAATAGCCCAACACATAACCCATTATGCCACCAGAAGAGAGATTTGTCTCTAGGTGCCTTCCAATGCAAGCACTACAATTATGCAAGGAGGATATTTTTTTCTGTACTGGAGCCAGGTCAAGTCAGAACCAGTGTGTCCATGGTTTACAGCGAAGTCAGAGGAAGAAGAGGGTAGACTGTCTATAACTCCTCATAGCCCAGGGAAATGCTAGGCCTGGAAAGGGGGCATGCTGGCTCAACCATATTCAGAAAATCTGCACACTAACCTCCCCGGCTCAAATAATTACCATCACCATGTCTCTGAATATCACCTAAAAGCAAAATAGTGAAAGCACCATTTCCATTTCATAATACTTTTACTAAAAGTAAAGTTCAATTCAGTGATGTGAAGAAGCTGGAAAAATTACCTTTTCATTTCTTTCTTTTTCTTTCCCTCCCTTTCCCCTTCTTCTCCACAGAACTGAGAGGCAGAAGGAATAAAGGCAGCATGGCACCAGCTGGAGGACACCGTGGGGTCAGGGTCACCATTTAACTCATGCTTCTCCAGTTTGGAGGGGCAACTGAATGTCCTCATTTGTGAATTTGCTTATTAATCTTTTTGAGTTAACAAGGTCATGGTAAAAAAGAATTTTTGGTGTTTTTGTTAGGAACCTTCTAGTCCAGTCCAACTCATAGTGACTCAATGCATCAGTGCAGAGCTCTCTAGACCAATGGTTCTCAACCTGTGGGACCCTTGCACAGGGTGACTGTAACAAAATTACAGTTATGAAGCAGCAATGAGAATATTTTTATGGTTGTGGAGGTCACCACAACATGAGGAACTGTATGAAAGGGTTGTGGCATTAGGAAGTTTGAGAACCACTGCTCTAGGCTTCTCTATGCTGTAATCTTTACAAGAATGAGTTGCCTGGGTTTTCTTCCAAGAACAGAGCCACTGGTGGGTTCAAACCTTCAACCTTTAGGATAGCAGTTGACCACTTAACCATTGTGCCTCCAGGGCTCTTTGATAAACTCTATTAGAGGGTCTTAACCATTGCAACCCCATGGATCCTTTTGGCATTTAGGAAAGGTTATGGAACACCTGCCCACTCCCCAGAATAATATTTCCAAATACCTCCAATCAAATACAGAATCACAAAGGCACAAATTGTATTGAAATGCAGTGATAAAAATAAAAGACATTGGATTTGTGGCAAATATACATGTTAATAAATACATTAAATATGATCTGATGGTGGGTCTACTAAACCAAACCCACACCATTGAGTTGATCCTGACTCACTGTGACCCTATATAAAATTCCTCAGGCTAAATCTTTACAGGGGCAGATCATCTCACCTTCCTCTCAGAGAACAACTGGTGCCTTTGAACTGCCAACCTTGAGGTTACCTGCCCAATGGCTCACCCACAGCGTCACCGTGAGTTCTAGATAATGATGAGCATGAACTGTACTCAACGATGGCTGCAACGACTAGCATGGGGTGTGAAAGCATGTAGAATTTCTCTCGGTGGTAATCACATGGCTATTCTGAACACAGCTGTGGACATGCTAAACTGCCCTGCAAGCTTAGGGAAACTAACTCAACCAGGATTGTCCCTCATCCAATTTGACATTGCTGCCCAGCCTGCTGGGGCTCAGTGGCTAAGTGTTAGGGTCCCTTGTCTAGATACCAGGGTTGGCATGGAGAAAGTCATTCCTCTGCAGCCTTCTAGTGTGGGGAGGGAAGATATTAGTGTTAAGCCTTGGCAGGAAATTGCTGGATTTTCCTGGCAGCCACATTCTTAATAACCATTTACTGGATACTTATTATATTCTGAGGGTAAATTGGTGGATCAGTTGTAGAATTCTCCTTTTCCATGTGGGAGATCTGGGTTTGAGTCCAAGACAATGCAACTCATGTGCATCCAACACTCATTTGTCAGGGGGATGCTTGGTTATTGCTGTGGTACTGAACTGATTTCTGTGTTGCTATGATACTGAAATGGGGAAGCTTGGTTGTGTGCGGCTATGAGACTGAACCCGTTTCTGTGATGTGTCCAGACTAAGATGAGCGATGAAGAAGAGCCTGGCATTCTACTTCTGAAAACCAGTTAACGAAAACCCCTGTGAATCACAATCTGATGCACAACCAAAGAGATGGTGCAGGTCCAGGGAGAATATTGCCCACGGAGTCACTGGGAGCTGGTTGTCACAGTGAGTTGGACTGGAGGCTGACTCAACAGCAGCTAACAACCATTGTGTTCCAGGCACTTGACTTGCTTTATTTTATTTTATTTTATTTTTTTATGACTTGCTTTAAAAATCTAGCTCAGCCTTCTGGTACAGGGAAGGGATTAATCATGCCTACTTTATAGCACACCGTGAACCCTGATCAATGTCAGGCCCTGCTTGTGTTTTGTCCCTCCTTTTCCACATTCACATCACTTCCATTCCCCTCTTCAGACTAATACCCCCTGCTGGGTGCTTGGTGTGTGTGTGTCCTTATAGGCATACAGCCATGTGCACTAGACCATGCTGCTTAGTGAATGGGCTTTCAGCTTCCATGAATGGTACTGCAATATAAATCTCATTCAGTTTCTGACCTTTTCAACTCCTTGCAATGTCATTAAGAGTTATTGCCATGCTGCATATCAATTGCATGTGCTGCTGCGTGCCACTTGGTCATGAGCAATCATCATCTTTCTTTTGTTTCCTTCTTCAGTTGTCTGTTGATTGGCATCCAATTCGGCTCCAACTCTTCTCTACTGCAGGCATCAGTGTGGTGACCATTCTTGTAAAAATGCCCCAAGGGCCCTGTGAATTGGATAAAGACATGTACATGCAAATATAAATAGGAGGATGGGGAAATAGATCTATGTGTCTATATTTATAGGTCAAGTATTAAGGTGGCGGAAGGACCTTGGCCCTCTACTCAAACACTCCCTCAATGCATGAATACCTTTCTTTTATTAAATTGGAACTCTATGATGCTCACTCTCCTGACACAACGGCTGGAGCCAAAGTGGGTGAACAAGTAAATGTGGTGAAGAAAGCTGATGGTGCCCGGCTATCAAAATAGTGACTGGGGGCTTAAAGGCTTGAAGATAAACAAGCGGCCATCTAGCTCAGAAGCAACAAAGTCCACATGGAAGAACACACCAGCCTATGTGATCGAGTGGTCCCAAAGGGATCAGTTATTTGGCATCAAAGAACAAAAAATCATATCATTGACTGCACACCTCCATGATAGGATCGCTGAAGACAAAAGGGTGCATAAGCAAATGTGGTGAAGAAAGCTGATGGTGCCCGGCTATCAAAAGAGATAGTGTCTGGGGTCTTAAAGGTTTGAATGTGAACAAGCGGCCATCTAGCTCAGAAGCAAATAAGTCCACATGGAAGAAGCGCACCGGCCAGTGCGATCACGACGTGCCCAAGGGACCAGGTATAAGGCATCATGCAAAAAAAAAAGATATAAGTGTGTGTATGTATGTGTATATATGTGTATATGTATATATGTATGTATATATGTGTATATATATATATATCATATTAATTGAAGGGGGAAGTGCAGAGTGGAGACCCAAGGCCCAAGTGTCGACCAATGGAGATCCCCTCATAGAGGGGTTTAGGAGAGGAGATGGGTTAATTAGGGTGTGAGGTAGTATCCATGAAGAACACAGCTTTCCCCCGGATCCTGGATGCTTCCTCCCCCCAACTACCATGACCCGAATTCTACCTTGCAGGGCTGGATAGGACACAGGCTGTACACTGGTGCATATGAGGGTTGGAGGTACAGGGAATCCAGGGTGGAAGATACCTTCCGGACCAAGGGCGTGAGGGACGATGCTGGGAGAGTGGAGGGTGAGTGGGTTGGAAAGGGGGAACTGATTACAAGGATCCACATGTGACCTCTTACCTGGGAGAGGGACAGCAGAGAAGGGGGGAAGGGAGACTCCGTATAGGGCAAGATATGACAAAACAACGATGTATAAATTACCAAGGGCATATGAGGGAGGGGGGAATGGGGAGGGAGGGGGAAAAAAAAAGAGGACCTGATGCAAGGGGCTTAAGTGGAGAGCAAATGCCTTGAGAATGATTGGGGCAGGGAATGTATGGGTGTGCTTTATACAATTGATGTATGTATATGTATGGATTGTGGTAAGAGCTGTATGAGTCCCTAATAAAATGTAAAAGAAGAAAAGAGAAAAAAATGATTAGGGCAAAGACTGTACAGATGTGCTTTATACAATTGATGTATGTATATGTATGAACTGTGAAAAGAATTTTATAAGCCCCAATAAATTGTTAAAATAAAAATAAAAAAAAGCTTGGCCTATATACCCAGGAATTATGTGTTGGGCTGCTAACCCCAAGGTGAGCAGTTCCAACCCACCAGCTATTCCATGGAGTAAAGAGAGGTTGTCTGCTGTCGTAAAAATTTAGTTTTGTAAACCTAAAGCAACAATTCTACTGTGCCTTGTAGGGTTGCTAATGAGGAAGAATCAACTGGGGTTTTGTTTGTTTTTCTACATCCAGGAGAGAGCTTTGATGGGGGAGATATTAAGTGCTTGGCTGCTAACCCAAAGGTCAGTAGTTTGAAGCTGTCTTCCACACACTGTGGGATAAAGGCATGGCTGTCTACTTCTCAATAGAAGCCTTGAAAACATCATGGGACCATTCAGCTTTGTTTGATAGGGTCATGAGGAATGAAAGTCAACTCAGTGACTGCGCTTCTTTGGTTGTACGCCCAGGAGGGGCTCACTAGGTCCTAGGGTACATTCAATGGGCTTTCACTAAGCTCTGCCAGATTGCTGTGCAGCAAACCTGCATCATTAGCAGTGTTTCTCTGATTTCCCCGGATCTCCAATGACACTTGGTATGTTTGTCTTTCTAACTGTTGCCCGTTTGATGCTTTTAAAAGGTCAAGCACAATAAACTCATCTATCCCAGGCACTTTATGGTTCTGTAGCAGATTCTTAGGGTTGCCATGCCACATTCTTTGACCCATCTCTGACACCATCTCACTGCCTTCCAGTCAATACCGACTCATAGCGATCCTGTGGGGCAGTGTACAATTGCCCCCTGCGAGTTTCAAACACTACAACTCTTCATTGGAGTAGAAAACCCCATTTTTCTTCCTTGGAGCTAGTTGCTTTGAACTGCTGACCTTGAAGTTAGCAAACCAACTTGTAACCACTGCACTTCCAGGGCTCCTCCTGATATCCATCATAGCAGTGGCGAACGGCTCTATGTAAGTGCAGGCTCCTGCTGAAATGGTGTCTTATCACAACTGTGCAGCACGCAGCTCTCCATGTCCTTCTGCCTCGAAGCCTTTTCAAAGGCATGGAAAGCCAAACCCAGGAAGGTAGGAGAGGTCACCGTACTAGGAGGAATGCTCAACACCACTACAGGCGAAGAAGAGCCCAGCCTCCTGTTTCTGGTAGGCAATTCTAGGACAGAACCCATGTTCCTCAGAAGTCCTGGGGGAATCAAGCCCCTGTATCCTACATTAAAAGCTTCAACACCCCGTTCCCATTGTGATTGCTTCTCCCCCTAACTCAGTCTTGCGTCCGCTTTCCTATTCCCACTCCCTGCCATCAGATCTCAAATAGACTCCCTGCACCCAGGCCTGAGGAATAAGCTCGGCATGCAAGGGCACTCAATCCAAGACACACACATTACTCTGAATCTCCAAAACAACCCTGTGGGCTACGTGTGTAATCCCCAGTTCACAGATGAGAAATGGATTGAAAAACAGTGACACACCCAAGATCACACAGGCCAGGGTTCAAGTCTGTGTCTATCAGTTATTCTTTTATTCAAGTATGCCAGAGAAGACTGGGTCTTAACACTTGAGGAATCTTCTTGGAAGAATAAGGCAAACTACAGAAAACACAAAATGAATATCGCTTTTGTTCGTTTATCCATTTGCAAAAGACATAATACCTATAGTGCTAAGAATAGTATTCAAAGTATCTATTACTACCCCTTCAAAGCTTACATACTAGTCACCAAACTCAAACAAATACAATGCTATCAAGGTGATTACAACTTATAGCAACCCCATATAGGGCTTCCAAGACTGTAAATCTTTACAGAAGCAGAGATCTTCACTTTTTGCCTCCCCCTGAGTGACTGGTGCATTTGAACTACTGACCTTGTGGTTAGCAGCCCATTGCTAAATGATTAGTTCCATAATAATTACGCTTACTTAACTCTACATTCTTTTAATTATTTCTCTATCAGTCCAAATTGCATCTGGCTACATGGGAAAAACCAAACCGACTCTAATGGTCTAATCACAAAAGCTTCATTTTTTCTTATATTAACACCAAAAATACCAAACCAGTTGCCACTGAATTGATTCTGATTTAAAGTTACCCCATATGATTCAGGGTAGAACTGTGCTCCATGAGGTTTTCAAGGGCTGAATTTTTAAATGTAGATTGCCAGGTTTTTCTTCCAAGGCATCTTTGGCTTAGCAGTGAATTGTGTTAACCCTTTGTACCACACAGGGGTTTGTCTTATACAATAGTAAGTCTTGAAATCGTTAGCCTAGGTCTGGCGTATTTGCTCAGGGACTCATCTTGGATATAGGAGAATGCATGCTTTTTGGTCTGCCAAACTCATGTAACCTATGTGACTCTCCCATCTTTCAATATTCTGACTAGGGAGCATGACAGCAGAAGAGCCAAGGACAAAAATGAAATGGGTTATGCAAGACAAGTGTTTTGCCTTAAACAACAACAAAAACTTTCTTGGGAGTCCTACTCAGTATCTTTCACCTACACATATTTGGCCCAAACTGGGTCATATGCTCATGCATAGCTGCAAGGGAGCCTAGGAGTGAGCGATTTAAGTAGGTCCATTATCACCCTAAACAAAATTTAGCTTCTATTAGTAGTAAGAATGAGAAAAATGGATACTGTTGAGGCATATAGCAGGGTTGGGTAGAATTCTATTTTGTGTCTTAATTTACATTTTGAATGAACTCAGAAAAAGTCATAGAGAGTAGAACAAAGGGATGGATGTGCATCCAACCACCTCAACTACTCATTTCTTTTCATCCTCTCCCTCTAGCTTCCCTGAATAGTTCTTGGTTACACATTGGGCTGCTAATTGCACGGTTGGTATTTTGAAATCACCGGCTGCTCTTCGGGATAAAGATGGAACTCTACTCTGTAAAGAGGTACAGTCTCAGAACCTCAGAGGTACAATTGTACCCATGTCCTATAGGGTCGATATGAGTTAGCATTGAATCAATGGCAGTGAGCTTGGTTTGGATAGATCTGTGGAATCTTAGGATGGAATAGTTTGAATACACAGAAAAAAATTCAGTGGAATCATAACCCTCTAAATATTTACCCTCTAAAGCCACAAAGATCAACTGTGTCCAGCATGGTGACAGTTTAGCATATGCCATGGGGACATTGCTCATATCCCAGTGTTGTTAATCAACAAAATCTCACGCACTGCCACTTATAGTGACCCTATGCACAATAGAATAAAAGCCTATCTAGTCCTGTGACATCCTCACAATGGTCATATTTTAGCCTATTATTACAGCCACTGTGTTGATCCATCTCATTCAGAGTTTACCTGTTTTTTGATGATGCTCTACCAAGCATTTTGTCCTTTTCTAGGGACTAATTTCTCCTGATACCATGTTCAAAGTATATGAAATGGAGTTTTACCATCCTCACTTCTAAAATACATTCTGGCTGTACTTCTTCCGGGACAGACCTCTTTGTTCTGCTGGGCATTCATGGTATATTCAATATTATTTCCAACATCATATTTGAAAGGCATCATATTTTCTTCAGTCTTCCTTATTTATGGTCCATCTTTCACATGCATATGTCAATCATTACCATCAAGTCTATTCTTATTCATAGTGACCATATATGGTTTCCAAGGCTGTAAATCTTTACAGGGTCAAATAGCTTCCTCTTTCTTCTGTGGAGCAGCAAGTGTGTTGAACCACCAACTTTGCTGTTAGTCATTCAACCCATACCAGACACTGAAATTAAGACTCCTTTCACATGCATCTAAGGTGATTAAAAATATCAAGGCTAAAAGCAGGCATAACTTGCTAATCCCCAGAGTAAAGCATTTGCTCTTTCACATTTTAAAGAGGTCTTTTACAACAGATTTTTCCAATGAAATACATTGATTTATTGACTGCTGCTTCTGTGAGTATTGATTGTGGGTCCAAGTAAAATAGAGTTTAGCTACATTTCTCTATTTAAAATGATTTGTGTGTTTATATTTGTCAAGTTGAGAAGACATTTGTATTCTTAGTGTTGAAGACTAATTTATACTGAAGGTGTACTATATGAGCTTTATCAGTAAGTACTTCAAGGCCTATTGACTTTCAGCCAGCAAGATTGGGTCATCTGCATAACACAGGTTGTTAATGATTCTTCTTCCAATCCAGATGCCTCAACTTCTTCATACAGAGCAGCTTCTCAGATTATTTGAATAAGTATAGTGTGATAGATAGGTAGGTTTATAGTGCCAACCTGGCCAATAAGAACATGTGGGATTAATAAGTTTGCAGTTTGATTAGTGGGCAAAGAGATAAATGGCTCAGCAAGCCACTCCTATCTCTCAGTTGCTCTCTCGTGACCAGACCAGTGTGTGGCTGCCTTACCTAGTTCTGCAGTTTGCTGCCTGGCTGTACTGCCATATTTACTGTTGCATGGAAGTGAGTTAAACTGAGTCCTCTGTACTGCTATGTGGACTAATTAGCTGTTATATTCCTTCGTGTTCTATCTATCTATCAAATCATAAATGTCCTGGTTTTGTTTCTCTAGAGAACCCTGTCTAACACATATGGTGAAAGGATATAACCACAACACACACTCTCCTGATTTTAAACCACGCAATATCCCCTTGTTCTATTCGAACCACTTCCTGTTGGTTTATGTACAGGTACCACAGGAGCACAATTAAATGTACGGGGATTCCCATTGTTCTCATATGTATTCATATGCTACCCAAAGTTTGTTATGATACACAGTAAAATTCTCTGCATAGTCAATAGTACATAAGTAAGCATTTTCCTTGTACCCTCTGCTTTCAGCCAAGGTCCATCTGAAATCAGCATTGATATACCTTGCCTCATGCCCTCTTTTAATACAGCCTGGATTTCTGGCAGCTTCCTGTTGACATATTGCTATAACTACTTTTAAAGTTATCGTCAATAAAATTGTACTAGCATGTCATATTAATGTTATTTTAAATTAATTTGCAGATTTTGTTGTGTCATATTTCTTTAGAATGGACACAAATATTAATCACTTCCAGTTGGTTGGCCAGATAGCTATCTTCCAAATTTCTTGACATGGACTATCACTGCATGAGCGTGTTGAAATATTTCCATTCCTATACCTTCCTTGCTTTTCACTAATGCTTACATTGCAGCTTCAACTTCCTCTTGGCCTTTTGAACTAGTAGAACCTCAACTAATTCTGGGGTACAGACTCTGTATACTCCTTCCATATTCTTTGGATTCTCCCTGCATCATTCAATAGTTTGATAAATAATCCTTGAACATTTTAATCCAAGGCTTGGATTTTTTCTTCTGTTCTTTCAATTTATGATATGCTGACTGTACTCATTCCTCTTGCTTTCCTAATTCCAGGTCTTTACACGTTACAATATAATTCTTTACTTTATCTTCTCAAGCTGGCGTTTCAAATTTTTCTGCTCAACTCTTTTATTTCATCATTTTTTTCCATTTGCTTTAGCTGCTTTAGGTTCAAGAGCAAGTTTCACAGTCTCCTCTGATATCCACTGTAGTATTTTCTTTCTTTACTGTATTATAATGATCTTTTTGAGGAGCCCCCAATAAAATGATTTATGATAAATAAATAAATAGCCACAGATGACATGACAAAAAAAAAAGATTGATGACCTTGATGCTATTTCACAAGTTTTCTGGTAGCTGATCATTAATGTTCAATATGTCCAAACCATTCTTGAGATAGGCTCTAAATTCAGGTGAGATATTGTGATAGTAAGTTTTGGTGTCAATATAGCTTGACCAGGATCTTCAGAAGGCGCAGGTCACAGTCTCCTTGGGGGTGTGACCTATTTCATAGCTATAAGTAGACTGTGGAGTATGGGCTCACTCTTTTTCTTCCTGATGAAAAGACCCTGGACCTTACGTCTGGCTTCTTGGGATGGCAATCACCATGAAGCATGCTGACCCTAAGATCTGTCTGTGGCCTGCCAACTGCCTGTTGACTTTGGATTCTCCCAACTCTGCCTCCACGAACCTGTGATTTTCCTGTTTCTTGGGCTATTCCTCCAACAGCTTCATGAGTCTGGAATGGCCTCTAGTTTGCATCTGATTTATGGGCTGGAGTTGGACTGGGGTTTCTTTTTGTGTGGACTTCTTAATGTAAAATTCTTTATTGATATGAATTTCCTTCTTCTACATGTATCAGTATCACTGGTTTGTTTCTCTAGAAACCCCAGCCGACCACAGATATAATATAGGCTGTATTTGGGTTCTTTTGCGTTCTTATTTTAATTTTCTTCAGGTTTGACTTGAACTTGCATATTAGTAATTGATTGTCTGTTACATAGTTGGCCCCTGGTCTTATTTTGTCTCAATGATATTGAGCTTCTCTATCATGTCTTCCCACAGATTTAATCAATTCCATCCCTGTGTATTCCACATGTATATATGCCGCTCCTGTTGTTGAATAAAGGTGTTTGCAATGAGGAAATTATTGCTCTTGCAGAATTCTTTCATGCAGTCTTCAGCTTCTTTTCGATCCCCAAAGCCATAGTTTCTAATTACTCTTCCTTCCTTTTTGTTTCCATGTGTGCATTCCAATTGTCAACAATTATTAATGCATTTTCAGTACATGTGTGATCAATTTCAGACTAAAGAAGTTGGTACAATTCTTCATTGGCCTTAGTGGTTTGTAAGAAAATTTGAATAATGGTTCTATTAACCGGCCTTCCTTGTGTATGAAGATAGATATTATTCTGTCACAGGCAGCATTGCACTTCAAGACAGATCTAGACATGCTCTTTTTGAGGACGAAGGAGACATTCTTTTGAATTTGTCATTGTCAGCGTAGTCATTCTTATCATTTTAAGATGCAAAGGGACTATTTCAACTCACCAATGCCTAGGATATTGATCTTTATAGGTCAGATTCCGTTTTTTATGATTTCCAGTTTTCCTAGATTCTTATTTTGCACGTTTCATGTTCTGATTATTAATGAATGGTTGCAATGATTTTTCTCATTTTGAATTATAATCCATCAGCAAATGAAGGTGCCAGAAGCTTTAGTACACTTTGTTGCTAGATGCCTTCAAGTCAGTTCTGTCTCATAATAATGCCTACACAACAGAATGAAACATTGCCTGGTCCTGCCCCATACTCAACATTTTTGTTATGTTTGAGCCCATTGTTGTAGGAATTGTCTCGATCCATTTGATCGGGTGTCTTCCTCTTTTGGCAACCCCTCCACTGTAATGTGTATGATGTCCTCCAGGGACTGGTCTGTCCTGATAACATCTGCAAAGTACATGAGATGAAGTCTCGCCATCCTATCTGCCAAGGAACATTTAGCTGCACTTCTTCTCAGACAGATTTGTTTGTTCTTCTCTCCACCCATGGTACTTTCAGTATTTTTTGTCAGTACCTTAATTCAAATGCACCAGTTCTCCTTCAGTCGTTCTCATTCAATGTTCAAATTTCACATGCATAAGATGTGGCGGAAAATACCATGCCTTGGGCCAGGCACAACTTAATCCTAAGTGAAATTCTTGATCTTCGGTACTTTAAAGTGGTTATGTGAGTAGATTTGCCTAATGCAATATGTTATTTGGTTTCTTGATTGTTTTTTCCATGAGCATTAGTTGTGAATCTAAGCAAGACGAAATCCTTGATAACTTCAATATTTTCTCTATTTATTATGATGTTATCTACAGCTCCTGTTGTGAGGTTTTGAGTTATCATTAAGGTGGACTCTACTTTGAGGAAGCTCTCTTTCTCGGTGATATTTTGATTGTTTTGCAATCTGATGGGCTCATTTTCTGGCATTATATCAGACAATATTTTACTGCTATGCAGAAAGTTTTCAATGGTGAATCCCTCAGAAGTGGACTGATTGTTTTGTCGTCCTGTCAGTTCTTAGTCTGGAAGCTGTGTTGAAATCTGTTCACCGTGGGTGATCCTGCCTGGTATTTGAAGTACTAGTAGACTAACTCCCAGCATCACAGCAAAGCACAAGCTACCACAGTGTAGCAAATTGACAGATGGGGCGGGGGAGGGGAGTTGTCATTGTTAGACACTGTTAATTTGGCTCTAACTCATAGCACCCACAGCCTGTTTCCTCACAGTTAATGTTGGAGACCGTTTTTGCAGCCAGTATGCCAATTCATCCCATTGAGGACCTTCTTCTTTTTTTCAACACTCCACTTTACCAAGTATGATATCCTTCTCTAGGGACTATGCTCAACTGTTAACATGTCCAAAGTATGTGATATGAAGTCTTGCCATTCTCACGTCTAGGAAGCATTCTGGCTCTACTTCCACCAAGAAAGATTTGTTCCTTCTTCTGAAAGTCCATGGAATATTCAATATTCTTCACCAGCATCATAATTCAAAGACATCAACTTTTGTTTTATCTTTCCTAATTATTGCCCATTTTCAAGTACATATGAGGTGATGGAAAATGCCATAGTATGATAGTTATATAATTTTATGTCAGTTTGAAGATATGTAAAAGTGTAAGGTTGGTATCCAATCTGTCAATCACACCATAGCCTGGTGGTGCCTCTTTGTGGCCATGGCCTTCTCATAAGGAGGGCCCTGGGAAGCTCCCCTTCTTTTTGCATTCACCTAACTGCTTCCTGCCACGTTGAGAGCTGCCAGAGTCTTGCCATGCTTCCATCGACCTTGGGTCCACACGACATTGCAATCACTGGCCTTTGACATCCCTGCATTCTGCATCATTGCATGTAACTGCGTAAGTTGGAAAGGAACTTATGGGCTAGTGTTGGACTTAAGGTCTTGAGTTGGACTGGCCTGGGATATTTCCTTGAAATAGAAATACTACAGTGACTTCTTGATAGAAAACTATTTATTGCACATGTATGAGTGTCACTTGATTTGTGTCTTCATTCAGCCTGGCTTACATCCAGTTCACTGCCATCAAGTTGATTCCAACCCTTAGCAACTCTATAGGAAAGGGGAGAGATATCCCTGTGGGTTTCCAGTACTGGAACTTTGTATGGGAGCAGAACTGTTGATCTTGTGTTGAGCAACCCAACTGGGTTGGTTCTGACGCATTATGTTTGTAACCACTATACCACTAGGACTCAGCTGTGCCTTATTCCTCAAAGTGACATCTTTTAACACTGGAAATTGGTCTTCAGCAAGATCTACCAGTGTACTCGTTCATATGACTTATTTTCTTTTTACACTGTTTTGATTGTCATGTGAGGGAAAATCTACAGAGTAAATTGATTTTCCTTACAATTCGTGCAATGTTTTATGATATTGATTGCAATACCTACAATGCAATACTACTTTTCCTATTCCCTCCCTTTGTTTGCCATTTCCATTGGTCTTTCATTCCCATTCCTTCCTGCCTTCTGTGTAACTCCCTGACAAATACTGGGCTCTGAATTGTACATCGTTGACAGTATAGGTCTCCTATTTGGGGGCTGAAAGTTGAACCATGGAGGTGAGGTCAGGTGTCAAATGGGAATTCCACTAGTGCCAATCATATCCTAAGGTTAGTCTTCTTATTTTGAGTTCTACATTTTCCCCAGTTGATCCAGGGCCTACTACTGTGAGCACTTTCAGAGCAATCTGCAGTGAGAACCCTATGCTATCTTGGTCTTCTGGACTCAGCGCTGTGGAGCCTGGGCTTCATGTGGTCAGTGAATCACTTTCATCTTCTTTTGATGCTATCTGTGTAATTCTGTATTTTGAATTTCTCTTCAATTTTTTCAGCTAGTGAAATGCACTTGCTTTTCATTTTTTGCTGTCCTAATTCCAGGTCTTTGCACCTTTTAATATAATTCTTTATTCCATCTTTTTGAATTCCCCTTTGAAATTTTATGTTCAGCTTCTTTATTCAGCATCTTTACTTCATCAATTATTTCTATATTTCACTCTCTATCTTTTTCGTACTTCATCATTTCTTTCATTGGCTTCAGCTAGTCCACATTCAGGGTGACATCCATTTTGTCTTTTCTTTAGTTTCGATCTTTTTAATTATCTTTGAATTTCTTTATTTATGATGTTCTTGATATTATTGCAGAACTCGTATCATCTCAGGTGATTTGTGTTCAATGTGTCAACTTTCTTCTTGAAGTATCCTCTAATTTAGATGAGCTATACTCAAATTCATACTTTGACTCTTGGGGACTTGTTTTAATTTTATTTGAATTCGAGTTGAATTTGCCATTGATAGTTTGTTCCACAGTTGGTCTCCAGTCTCGTGACTGATGATATTAAACTTCTTTATACCGTAAATACTGGAGTATAAGCCGTGTTTTTTTCAGCACATTTTTTATGCTGATAAAGCACTCCAGCTTTGGGGGGCAAAATTAGTTGCCTTGGGTTATAATCGAGTATATATAGTAGTTTATTTCAACAGATGTAGTAGATTTAATTCCTGTGTATTTCTATCCAATATACATGATCCATGTCTATGGTTACTGTTTACATCACTGAAAAATAAATGTTCAATCAATAAGTCATCCTTATTTGAAAATTCTATCATAAGATCTCCCATGTGGCTTCCATCACCATGGCCATATTTTCTAACTAGTGATTCTCCTCCTTAGTTTCCAATTTTTGCATTCAAGTCATCAGTAATCTTGATTGCATGTTTCATCAATTTCAGACTGAAAAGTTTGGTAAAAATCCTCAATGGCTTTATTGTTAGCATTAGTGGTTGGTGTGTAAATTTGAAAAATAACTTTATTAATTATTCATCCTTGTAGGTGTAATATATCCTACACCTAACAATGGTGAACATTGGAATCGATGTTGAAACATTCTCTTTTTTAACATGAAAGTCATCCATTCCTTTCAAATTTGTTACCCTGGTATGTAAACCATATTATTATGACATTCAAAATGGCAAATACCAGTCTATTTCAGTTCAATAACACCTAGAGTGTTTGATCTTTATGTGTTCCATTTTTTCATGGCTTCCAATTTTTCTAGATCCATATTTCATGCATCCCATCTTCTTGTTAGTGGTTATTGCAGTACTGCTGTTTCTTCTCATTTTGAGTCATTGCCACATCAACAAATATAGGTCCTGAAAACTTTATATCACTAAGGTCAACTCTACTTTGAGGAGACAGGTCTTCCCCAATTATATTTTGAGTGTCTTCCAACTTGAGGTGTTCATCATCCTGCACTATATGAAACAATATTCCACTGCTATCAATGTGCTCCACAAACACCACTATTTTTTTCAGATGTAGATTGTCAGGTTATTCTTTCTAGTCTATTTAGCTTGTAAGCTTTTCTGAAAATTTTCCACCACGGGTAACTATGCTTGTGTTTGAAATACCAGTGATATATCTCACAAGTTATGATAGTGCAAGAACCTGACATGTCTGACAACTTGGCATGCTGGCCTAATTCTGAATGGCCATCACATCTCTCTTCTTGCTTTCTCTAGTTTCTGCAGACCACGGTACGTGAGCATGCATGGCTTAGGAGGTTGTGGAGTTATTTCTTGCTTCCTGGAGTAACATTAACCAATGACCCATAGGAGTTGTTGGACAAATAGCCACAGCCCCTCACATTCTGGGCAGAATAACTAGTGGATTTTCTATAGTGTCTCCAATAAGATTAACCTCCAGTTGCTCACAATTTTAAATTGTTTGATAATGTACTTTTCATTGGCTGCCTTCTTTCCCTTTTCTATTTCCCATTTCCTTATTGATATCTCCCCCAAAATGGCTTAATTAAAACCTTTGTCTCAGGATCTAATCCCATGGGGAACCCAAACTCAATCACACAAGACATTTGTCAAATCATGGACTTAGTGGTTAATCTATTATATGTGTAGGTCATGGAAGAGGAGAATTCATACCATCACTTTGAATAGTCATTCGGAGTGCCAACTGGGTCCCTAGCATAGATCCTGGACATCAAATCTCACTGTTTCCTGTATCATAACACTTCCTTTTAGACTTCTGTCATTCAAAAAACTCAACAAATAGCTCGCTGTCTCACTTCAAATTTTGTAGTGTGCAAATATGGCTATGTTTTCATTGTGTGTTTAGCCCTGGACAAATCAGCTTTGACCAGGAAAGTGAAGTCATGTGGAAAAACAAGCCAAAAACACTAGCAGCTGTGTGTTGTGGAAGAAAACCCTGTGGATGAAGTGCAATTTTTAGGGAACAGAGACCAGCAAGATAAACCAATATGTGTCCACTGTTCTAATGTTAAGGAGAACCCTGGTGAGGCAGTAATTAAGCACTTAAGGGCTAATCAATGAGCAGTTCAAACCCACCATCTTCCCCAAGGAAGAGTTACGATGTGGCAGTCTGACCCCCTTAAGATTTACATTTATTACCACTACCAACTGATCTGAGAGGGATAGCATTAGGGAATCCTGGATAGCATTCTAAACGAGCTCTAATGGCAGAGGGGACTCCTCATTGAGCTCCTAACCACAAAGTAAGTGGTTCTAACCTATCAGTTGCTCCATGTGAGAAATATGATTTTGTCTGCTCTGGTAAAGATTTAAGCCTTGGAAAATCAAAGGGTGAAGTTCTATGCTATCTTGTAGGGTCTCTATGAGTCAGCTTCAACACAATGATAATGAGTTTGCTTTGGAATTTTGGGATAGAATAGGAGAAATATGTGCAACAAAGTTTAAACTTATTTTAAAAGTTCATGGGTATTACTCAGAGAGAGATTCTTGGAACCCACAAGACTGTTTTCCTTAGGCACCTACAGATCTGGAAATGAACTCACTCCCTTGGCTCAATCTTCAGCCAAACAATAAAGATAAAGTTCAGAAGGGTCAGGAAAGAAGGGGGAATGGAAACAGGAAATACAAGGAGGAAGTGCGATAAGTGATATTACGTTGAGCAGATTGCAGTCAATATCATGAAGCAAAATATGTGTGAACTGTTGAATGGAAAACGGATGTATTATGTAAACCTTCTCCCAACTCACAATAAAGAGATTTTTTTTTCAGCCTTGGAAACCCATGAGGCAATACTGTTCTGTCCTATAGGGTACCCATGAGTTGAAATCAACTCAGTGGCAATGGGATATTGAAGCTGATGCTTTCTGCCAATTCTAAAAAATAGGGTTATTAGCAATTATTGTGGAAATAGCATGAATGAGACTATGTAAATGGGGTTGGTTACAGATAAATTCTTGTAAATGTTAAAGGATAAGTGATTGAGGATGGACTTACCCAAAAAGAGAAAATTATTGCAAAATTTTGTTCAAGGGATAAAATAAAAATAGGCTTCCTGTGGATAAGATTTAAGCCTATAGATATGGAATTTAAGGAACTGGTATTCCATGATGGTCACCTTCCCGACACAATCACTCAAGACAAAAGGTGGGTGTATAAACAATGAGGTGAAGAAAGCTTATGGAGCCTAGCTATCAAAAGATAAAGAGTCTAGGGTTGTAAAGACTAGAAGGTTAACAAGTGGCCATCTAACTCAGAACCAATAAAGTGCACATGAAAGAAGCACACCAGCCTGTGTGATCACAAGGTGTAGAAGGGATCAGCTATCAGGCATCAAAGAACAAAAAAATCATATCATTGTGAATGAGGGGGGGTACAGTTAGGGGATCCAAAATCTATCTGTAGGCAACTGGACAACCCCTTACAGAAGGGTCGCTGGGAGGAGATGAGCCAGTCAGGATGCAGTGTAGCAACGATGAAACATATAACGTTCCTCTCGTTCCTAAATTCTACCGGGCCCACTATCATAATCCCAATTCTACCTTACAAACCTGGCTAGACCAGAGAATATACACTGGTCCATATAGGAACTGGAAACACAGGGAAACCAGGACAGATGACCCCTTCAGGACCAGTGCTGAGAGTAGCAATAACAGAAGGGTGGAGGAAAGGTGGGGTAGAAAGAGGGATCTGATTACAAGGATCTACATATAACCTCCTCCATGAGGGAGGGACAACAAAAAAGTGGGTGAAGGTAGATGTCAAACAGTGTAAGATAGGACAGAATAATAATTTATAAATTATCAAGGGTCCATGAGGGAGGGGGAGGGGGAAGGAGTGGAAATGAGGAGCTACTACCAAGGGCTCAAGAAGAAGCAAATGTTTAGAGAATGATGATGGCAAAAAATGTACACAGTGGATGTATGTACAGATTGTGATAAGAGTTGTAGGCGCCCCCAATAAAATGATTCTTTTTAAAAACCTCAAAGAGCAAAACACACTATGGTTTATTGTACATCAATGATACTTCAATAAAATTACATAAAAGAGGGGAAAAAGAAAAGGAATTTAAGGTAAAGAAAGTATTCCCTTTGAAGACCATATTGCAAATATATATTTAGGCAGGCAATTAGATAAAGACATTTTAAGTCTGGGCTTCTATACCTGCCATCTGTCTGTTATGAAAAGTATAATTAGCAACTAGAATCTCTCATACAAAATCAACTCAATATGGTCTTCCTGGTCTGACCTCAGTGGTGTTCTACTCTGCTTTGATGGAGCTCATCATATCATGACTCTATAACAAGATTGAGGAGTTATTTGCATTCTTGTGTGGAAGGTAAATCTGTTTGGCCATTCTGTTAGACTAGTTCATTTTCTTTCCTACCATCCCATCTGCCATTTTAATTCAAAACAAGGAGAAAAGCATGTATGTGCCTTTTGAGGAAGGAGAAGATTTTGGTGTGGAAGAAATTCTCTTCTAGACTGCAAGGTAAGTATTTACCCCCTCTAGCCCTGTTGGAGGAGGGGGAAAGGAAGAGAGACAAGGCAAAGAGAACAACATAGTTAGTTTCATGCCTCCTTATTGACCTGGGGATTGAGGGGAATATCAGTGACTATGGACCTGTTGTGCTCCCCATTTGGAAGCATGAAGAATAGAGACTGCCAGGCAGAGCAGCCCTATGAGAAGTCACTGAAGACAAACATATAGAGAGTGCCATCAATTCTACTGTGATCCATGGAGAACTTATATGAAATGGAATGGAGTGCTGTCTGATCTGGCACCATTGTCACACATTCCTGAATGTTGAAGTCCATTGTTGCAGCGATTAGGTCAATCTGCCTCAATAAGGATCTTCCATGTCCCTCTATTTCATCAAATATGATGTCTTCCTCTAGCAGTTGTCCACTGATAATGTGTCCAAAACACATTAGTCAGTCAGTGTTCTCCTGTGATCCATAAGGTTTTCTTTCAGTAATTTTTGGAAGTGGACTGGCAGGCCCCTCTTCCTTGTCTGTCTTAATCTAGAAGCTTCACTGAAACCTGTCCACCATGGGCAATCCTGCTGGTATTTGAAATTCTGGGAACAGAGCTTCCAGCATCATAACAATACACAAACCATTATAGTACGACCAACTGACAGATGAGTGGAGGATATCTATATATATCTATATCTATATCTATATCTATATCTATATCTATATCTATATCTATATCTATATCTTTATCTATATCTATATCTATATCTATACTATATCTATATCTATATCTATATCTATATCTATATCTCTATCCATATCCATATCCATACCATATCCATATCCATATCCATATCGATATCGATAACATATCCATATCCATATCCATATCCATATCCATATCCATATCCATATCTATATCTATCTATATCATCTATATCTATATCTATATCTATATCCATATCCATATCCATATCTATATCTATTCTACATCTACATCTACATCTACATCTACATCTACATCTACATCTACATCTACATCTACATCTACATCTACATCTACATCTACATCTACATCTACATCTACATCTACATCTACATCTATATCTATATCTATATCTATATCTAATCTATACCTATAACTATACCTATACCTATACCTATATTTATATCTATATCTAATCTATATCTATATACATATACATATACATATACATACATATATATATATGGAGAGAGAGAGTAAAACTGGCAATGTAGTCTGATTAGTCAGTATTCTGATGATCTGCTGCTAACAGAAAGTATCCCCACAATAACATCTTAAAGTAATGATAATATCAATTTTGCTCACAAATCTGCAATCTGGGCAGAGTTCAGTGAGGACACTAGTTTTGGCTTCATCAAGCATTAGCTGGGGTAGCTCAAAGGACAGAGGCTGCAGCTCTCTTAAGACTCACTCCCTCACACGACTGATACTTCTATTGGTTGGAGCTCAAGAAGAACCCTATATGTGACATTTTCATTTGGCCTTGTCTTCCTTGCAACATCCTGACAGGTCCCAATGGTGAACAACCCAATACGACCAGGTGGAAGTCACAGAGCAACACTTCTGCCATAGTCAAAGGCCTGTCAAGATGCAAGGAAGAGGGAAAGCAGGCCCTGTTTCTGGAAAAGTGAACACAAACTCATCTTGTCACAAGAGAATGTGCGATGTGCAACATTAGGACAGTCATCTTTGAAGGACACAACCTGCCACGAGCCAAGATACAGAGACAGATTTCTACGAAAGTGAAAGGGCAGGACTTAGACTTAAAGATAAAGCCACAGACTTCATAGGACAAGAGTAATAGGGAGACAAGCAAAGGAAAGCTCCTAGGACGCAAGCCTAACATGGCTAAAGATAGGGACAATGTCAGGACTGAACTGGAAGCAAGCAGACACCTGTGCAAGGCAGAACCCGTGAAGTTGTGAGTGCCTTCAAAGCTAAGTCAAAGTACCTTGGGGCGTGAGAAGGGAAGGAGCAGGAGAAGAAATTAATGGGTAGGTTTATGGAATTTGTAAGTCTGGGGACAGAGCATCAGGAATAGCTGGGTTCTGGCACTCAGTTGATACCATCAGAGTTTGAACCTTTTCCTTTCAGTGCTGTTTCCTTTTGAGTTTCACGCAGGCTTCCTGATGACAGCTGTAGTTTTATCTAGAAGCTCAGGAATTCTATTAGAGAGAGGCTCTTTTTCTTTCTAATCATTGGTGGTACTATCAGGTAAGCATTGGATTGCTAACTGCCAGGTTGGCAGTGCTACCCTACCAGCTACCTCATAGGGAAAAAGATGGAACTTTCTGCTCACATAAATATTTACAGTCTGAGAAACCCCACAGGGACCTTCTATGATTCAAAATGGACTCATTGGCAATGGGGCAATTGTTTCTGGGGCATTTTTTAGGGTTAGATATCATTAACCTAGCATGAGTCACATACTGAGTCTGACCCAGTCCCTTTGGACAGAGGAAAGTCATGCTCTGACTAGCCAGGCGTGGAGCTGGCAGATTGGGTCAGGCCAGCAGAAGCATGGAGATGGAGCATGGTGGAAGAGTGCTCCCAAAGATACAAGCCATGTGCTGTGCGTGGAAGAAGGGCAGATGAATGGTCCATTAATTAGCCAGTCATTGACAAAATGAGGTTTCATAACAAATGGCTCCAAAACCCAGCAGTTCAACAACCAGCCCAACCCCTTCCCTCCCACACACACAGTTCTTAAAATTCAGGATCAGGGAGATTAACTGGAACTTTGAACTTGGCACTTCAGGGCTTGGAAGAGATGACAGTGCATGTAAAGGCCTTGGGGCAGGAGAGATCTTGGTGTGACTGAAAGCCCAGAAGAAGACTACTTTGGGGGAGGTGAGATAATAGGAATGGAGTTTTCAGTGAGCATTTCCTTGAGAGCCTTCAAGCAAAAGCGATTTTTCTATATTCATGTTTTAGAAGTAGATCTCCACCCATTGGGTAAAGCTTTGGGTATTGGATTGGTGTCGGTATGCAGGGAAAAAATAAATGGACTTGTTATTGATTAGGAGCCTGTGGTAGTCACCTAATCTTGTGTCAAGTTAAGGATTAGGAGTGTAGGCGTGGAGTCTAGGCTGACAATCTGGAGATAGTGAGATTTTTATGTGGGCATACCCTCTCCTGAGAACTCTGAGAAATCTGGTACTTCCTCCTTGGAGGTGGAAGACACGTCCCTCTCTCTCTCTCTGCTACTTCTTGGGAGACATTGCAGAAGGCAAGCCAAATGGATGCGACCAGACCTCTGAAGCCAAAGAAGCCTCAGAGAGATCGCTGCCAGCACTGAGATGCTTACAATGCCACTGGATCCACAAGACTTTCCACCCATTGGCCTGTGATTATCCTGCATACAGCATCACTGCACATGTTTTATGGGTCTGAAAAGGAATTTATAGATTGGTATCAGACATATGGGCTAATATCAGACTCATGGATTTGATCTGCACTGGGCTGGGACGTTTGTTTAATGTACAATTACTGTTTGATATAAAACTCTCTCTCTGGATTTATAAGGTAGAATTAGACCAGAACATGTACTCTGGTACAGACAGGAGCTGCAAACACAGGGAATCCACGACAGATGATCCCTTCAGGACCAGTCGTGAGAGTGGCAATACCAGGAGGGTGGAGGGAAGGTGGGGTAGAAAGGGTGAACCGATTACAAGGATCTACATAAAACCTCTGCCCTGGGGGACGGACAACAGAAAAGTGGGGGAAGTGAGATGTTTGATGTGTAAGAGATGACAAAATAATTCATATATTATCAAGAATTTATGAGGGGGGGGATGGAAGTGGGGAAATGAGGAGCTGATACCAAGGGCTCAAGTAGAAAGCAAATGTTTTGAGAATGATGAGGGCAGCACATGTACAACTGTACTTGACACACAATGGGTGGATGGATGGATGGATGGATGGATGGATGGAGGGATGGATGGATGGATGGAATGACTGTGATAAGAGTTTTATAAGCCCCCAATAAAATTATCAAGGGTTCATAAGGAGGGGGGAGTGGGGATAGAGGAGGAAAACGAGGAGCAGGTGCCAGGGGCTTATTTGGAGAGCAAATGTTTTGACAATGATGAGGGAAATGAATGTATAAATGTGCTTTATAATGGATGGATGGATGGATTGGGATAAGAGTTGTATGAATCCCTAATATAATGATTAAATAATAGGGAAATTATTTTTAAAAACCACCAACTACCTGTCATGCACATGAGTCTCCCTCGAGTTTTCTCTGGCATACCCAGACTAATACACAGTTCGCCCCTGTCCTATAGGGCCGCTTTGAGTTGGCATGGACTTGAGGGCAGTGAGTTTGTTAGGGCTTTGGAGTTCAGCAGGCCTTTTTTGGTGTGTTTGAGTCTATTTTTGTAGCTGTTGTGTGCAGGTCAGTGGCTCATCTTCCAGCACTCTATAGGACCATATTTTGTTGTGATCCATAAGGCTTTCATTTGTTAATATTTGGAAGTAGATAACCACGTCTTACTTCCTAGTCTGCCTTAGGCTAGAGCAGTGGTTCTCAATCTGTGGGTTGTGACCCCTTTTGGGGTCCAGCGACCTTTTAACACGAGTCACCCGATTCATGGCAGTAGCAAAATTACAGTTATGAAGTAGCAAGGAAAATGATTTTATGGTTGGGGGTCACCACAACATTAGGAATTGTATTAAAGGAATGTTGAGCACCACAGGGCTCGAGGTTCCACTGAAGCCTGCCCATCATTGCTGACCCTTCTGGGGTTTGTCATATCGGTGGCATGGCTTCCAATTTCACAGCAACACTCTAGCTACCACTGCACCACAAAATGATAGACAGGTGGTGGACTGTTCTTAAAAGCCACCTGATTTACGATGCTTTGCTTTGACAGCCCTGGAAAATGGATACAGAATCTAGTTTCATAGTCAATGCAAGACACACCTTGGGGCAGTAGGGATGGCATGAAGTGAATAGATTCAAAGTATATTTTAGGGAGAGGAAGGATGACATTTATTGCCTGGGGGCTGTGCAAGAAGGAAGGAAGCAGAGACACCAATGATATTAAGTGCCTGAGTTAAGACAGGAATGTCCAGGGAAGCTGGTGGGTCATGATGGGAGAATTTCACACTCCCCGGGGACAGGGGGAGCATTGATTAGTTCATATGCCTGCGCATCTTCTCAGACAATAGAGGCTTTGTCATCCTCAAATGAAGCATGCAGTTGGAGCTCAGAGAGGGCATGCAGTGCAAATGAAGACTGGCTTGGTTGAGATGGGTGGACCAGGGCCACTAGTCAATTCTGAGGAGCTTCATCAAACCTGCCCAGTGTCTCTTGGAGAGTCGGCATGTCTCATGGCCACAGAGGGCCTTTTAATGTTTCACCTCCCACTGCAGCAGCAAGAGGCTCTATCAGCTCATCTTGGAAAGGAAACATACTACCTGCCATCAGGTTCATTTCTTCAAAAAGGATGGAAGAATACAAATGAAAGACTACAGTTTGAAGGGGTCTTAGGCAGACTATCAGGCTCATTAAAGCTTCATTTATTAAAACTTCATTATTCAGAGACATTTTCCCTTTAGGATGTATGCTGGGGTGGGGGTGGGCATGAGGAGGAAGGCTTGGAGCAGGGTAGGGGAACAACCCCACACCCCCAAAAAATACCTTCCCACGAAGCAATTCCAGTGGGCACAGATTAGATAGAAGTTTCATCCTCTGGTCACTTGATGTTTGTCCCTCTCTTTTATCTGAATGCTCTTTCCACATTGCTCTGATGAAGCATCAAATTTGTATTAAAATGCAAGTCAGGAAGCATCATCCCCAACCAACCCTGTTCATCAAAATGGTAGTACTCTCTCCGGGTACCCTGTGTTCAGTTTGTCAACAAGCTGAAGCAGTTGAGCTGGGGCTCTGTGAGGCCCAGGAGCATGAGTTCATTAATATCTGACCCATAATGCCTTGCTGGGTTTATGCCAACAAAGCCCTGTCATTCCTTACCTTAGGATTTACTCACTCCTTGAAACAGGCATTTATTTACACACAGTTTGACCTCATGATGGTGTTCAGCAGATGTGGATCTTACTTATTTGCATTGTTCTGTGACAGTTGCAAAATTCGTTAGTGGCTCAGGGATCAATCCTCTGTGGACTGCCCCGAAGCTAGATGAAGCAAGCGGGTTCTCACTGATTCATCCTCCCTCCTTAGCAATGCTTGCTAGTCAGATAACATAGTGCTCATTAAAGAAACTTCCTGTATCAGTTTAAATTTGTGACCTGGGTGGGAGGGAGGGTTATGATCACAAGTGACAGAAACTGACGATTGACTAACTTAGGGAAAAAGACCTAATGGTGGATAAATGGTGGGAAGACAAGAAAATGTGGCAATGCCTGGGCAATCTCAGGGCTGTGAAGCAGTTACTGGCGAAACACTCCTCCTGAGGCCAAAGCGTGCCCTCTGTAGTACATTAAATCACATTCACACACACCCATTCATGTTCACATGGAATCTGAGGCTATGGCCTTACTTGGAGAGGAGGTCTTGGCAGATGTGCTTAGATAAGGATTTCAAGAGCTCCATCTTTCTGCGTTTAGTTTTCAGATGGATGCTACATGCACTGATTGGTGTGTTCTTATAAGAAGAGGAGTGGGCACACAGAGACCCCGTGTGAAGACACTGGCAGAGATTGGATCACTGCATCTATAAGACAAGAAATATCAAGGATTAGCAGCAGTGACCAGAAGCAGAGAGAGGCTACTTTGATTCTCCTTCAGAGCTCTCAGAAGGAATGAATCTTGCCCACACCTTAATTTTAACCCTTTGCCTTTCAGAAAAGTGAGAGAACAAATGCCTGCTGTTTAAGTCACTCGATTGGTAGCCATTTGTTACAACTACCCAAAAGAATCATTATGGATTGATCTGTAGCCCCCTCAAAATATGTGAGAAATTTGAGCCTTGGTGGACATGATCCTGTTTGAAAAGAAGGGAGTTCTTTTGTAATATAAATGAGGCTGTATGGCCACGGGAGATCCCCTCATAGAGGGGTTTAGAAGAGGAGATGGGTCAGTCAGAGGGGCGATGCTGGGAGAGTGGAGGGAGAGTGGTTTGGAAAGGGGGAACTTATTATGAGGATCCACATGTGACCTCCTCCCTGGGAGATGGACAGCAGAGAAGGTGGGGAAGGGAGACTCGGGATAGGGCAAGATATGACAAAACAACAATGTATAAATTACCAAGGGTACATGAGGGACGGGGGAGCGGGGAGGGAGAGGGACAAAAAAAGAGGACCTGATGCAAAGGGCTTAAGTGGAGAGCAAATGCTTTGAGAATGATTGGGGCAGGGAATGTGCGGATGTGCTTTATACAATTGATGTATGTATATGTATGGATAGTGATAAGAGTTGTATGAGCCCCTAATAAAATGTTTAAAAAAAATGAGGCCATATGAGAATAGGCTTGAGCCTAAACCTAAACACTTCTAAGTTAAAGGCCAGGATAGACCCAGTAACACTCAGTACGGGGAGAAAGATAGCGTGGAATGCCAAGGAACTTTCTGGTATCCACAAAGAAGGACCCTGACCTAGAGTCGCACCCCAAATGTGAACCTGTAAGCTCCAAAGCAGGGGGAAAAGTGTTTTAAGGCTACTGACTTGTTGGATAATTTTTGGTTAAGGAGATTAAGACAGGAACTTAAGACATCCTCCAATCCTTCCGCTGGCTTCGTTCCATTTTTCTCACATTCAAGAGTCCTCCCAGAGGATTCAGTCAGGTTGTTGTTGTTGTTGTTGTTCAGTGTCATAGGGAGGGTTTGGATTCATTGTGACCATACATACAACATAATCATACACTGCCCAGTCCTGTACCATTCTCACAGTTGTTCTTAAGTTTGAGCCCATTGTTGCAGCCACTGTGTCAATCCCATTTGTTGAGGGCCTTCCTCTTTTTCATTGTCCCTCTACTTTCCAGAACACGATGTCCTGCTCCAGGGACTGATCTCTCCGGACAACATGTCAAAGTTAAGACGAAGTCTCATTATCCTTGCCCTAAGGAACATTCTGGCTATACTTCATCCAAGTTAGATGGGTTTGTTCTTTTGGCAGTCCATGGTACATTCATTACTCTTTTACATCACTATTAATCAAATATATCTATTCTTCTTTGGTCTTCCTTATTCAGTGTTCAACTTTCACATGAATAAGAGACAGTTGAAAATACCATGGCCTGGGTCAACCCGCCCCAGACCTCAAAGTAATCTCTTGCTTTTCAACACTTTAAAGAGGTCTCGTGTAGCAGATTTGACTAGTGAAATGTGTCACTTGTTCTCTTCTCTGCTGCTTCCATGAGAATTGATTGTGGATTCAAGCAAGACAAAATCCTTGACAATTTTGATCTTTCCTCCATTTATCATGATGTTATCAATAGGTCCAGTTGTGAGGGTCTGGGCTTTCTTTACCTTGAGTCATAATCCAAACTGAAGGCTTTAATCCTTCATCTTCATCAGCAAGCGAATCAAGTCCTTCTCATTTTCAGCAAAATTGTGTCATCTGTATAATGCATGTTGTTAATAAGCCTTCCTCCAACCTGATGCTCCATCAGGCACTGCCCCTTAATGAGTTTAGGTCATGAAGGATAGTCCTCCATAGGCACATTGATTATTACCCTACCCCCCTCACATAATAAATTCAGAGAGAGAAAATTTCCCCAAAGCAATGGAAAGCTTACTAGAGAAATGGAGGTTGCTCAAAGCCAAAGTTGACACAAACTGAAAATCAATACTAGTTTTCAATACCTGCAGTCATCTAATAGTTCACTGCACTATCTAAGGAAAGGTGAGGAGAACTGGGGCAATTCCATTAAAAAAAGACAATGCAGGGTATATAAGTCCGTCATTCCTCTGCAGAAGAAAAACACATAGTTGGGTTGTAGAGCTTTGTTTGCTAATCAACCGAATGTAGTTGTAAGGTAGGGGTGTGTGTGCGCGAGTGTGTGTGCGTGCGTGTGTGTGTGTGTGTGTTGAAGGGAGGGGCTTGCCATTCTATTTCATAGCCAGGAGAAAGATGAGCCTCTTCCCATATCTTTTGCTCTGTGGCAAGTTACTGATCTACAAGGAACTTTTATTTGACAAGGACATTGCCGAGAAAAAATGGGAAGCTTGTGTTCATCTCTGCTGAGAGGTGGAGTCAAAGAGATGGGCTTTATGACAGACACCCCGATCGTGCAACCAAACTATGAAATGGCCTCATACATTCAACACACATTTTCTGCACCTCCCCACTGTGCTGCCCAGATATTACCAGGGAGAGTGTTTTATGGGCAACATTTTAGAGTTAAGCAGGCAGAGGGAGTGTCTTTGTGGGTGTTGTTTTTACCAGTCCTTGGATTGTTCTGGGACAGGCATGTCTTTTTCCTCTAAAGTAACTGATCACGTGTAAAGAAGGAGTCTCTTCAGTAAGACGGGTTAAACCAAACCCAACCTATGACAATCATCTCAATTGGAACACATAGCGACCCTATACAAATACCCGTAGGTTTTCCAAATTTGTAACTCTTTTGGGGGGTCAACTACCATATCCTTCTCTTTCAGAACCACTACAGAGTTGACCGTTGTGTTAGCAGCTGAATGCTTGATCACTGTGCCCATTTTGTTTGCTGAGCCGCCCTCAAAACACTGAACAGGTTTTCTGGGTACCAAGTATGTCCACTTCTATATCTGGCATAGGGTATTTTCCCCAAGTTGATAGGAGGTGCAAATCAGTTACTAGGGGTTTGGCAGAGTCAGTATGGAAACTGGGAGGGTGTGTGAAATTTGAACCAGAGTAGAACAATTCCAAGACACTTCCTAGGGATTCCTGGCATATAATATGCAAATGATAGTCAAGATATATAACTGTGTCTCTGTTCTTGGTTCTGTCAGTACCTGGTGTGGCCACAAAGGAGAAACCTGGTCTCCTGCTATTTTGAGCATCTAGTGTGAATGACAGGAGATAAGTCACATGCTAATGAACCCTGGTGGTGTAGTAGTTAAGCACCATGGTGCCCGGCTATCAAAGGATATAGCGTCTGGGGTCTTAAAGGCTGGAAGATAAACAGGGGGCCATCTAGCTAAGAAACAACAAAGCCCACATGGAAAAAGCACACCAGCCTACCCCTACATGATCGCTGAAGATAAAGTGGGTGCATAAGCACATACGAGCATGTTTTCTTGATGTGCACTCACCCTTTACATACAACTCTCTTATACACATGTGTTTCTGTGGATTTGTTTCTCGAATGCACTCAGACTAACATAAGCTGCGTGGAACGCATTTAAGAAGCCTAGACAAGGGCAGGGCAGGATATTCGGAGGGACTGGATCCAGAATTAGAGAGGAAGGAGCCCTGGTGGCAAAACGGGCTGCTAGCTCCCTGTCCCAAGAGGGACAATGAGACTGCTGGCTCCCATGAAGATTTACAGTCTTGAACACTCCATATAGGGTCACTGTGGTTGGAATCCACTGGACGGCAGTGACCTTTTGGGATTGAAGGTGGAAGCCACCAATGACTTCTTACCATTGAGCCAAGGAGCCTCCGTAGAGTGTGTGAAATTCTGGAATGCAGTGAACAAACTGTCCACATCTGCTTTTCGTGCTGCCCAAGTCATGCCCTTGGCCTTTGCTTAAACATATTCATCCAGAAGTGAACCATCACAGCTGCTCCCTCAGGAAGCTGGGGGCTGAGCTCTCTGGTTCCACTCTGTCAGCATTTCTGGTCCGGGTACCTCCCCTCTGCCCCGGCACAGGCAATGTGCTTTTGGAAGCAGTGCTCCCTGGGTAGTGGGTATGATTTGCCTCCTCTGGCCTAACATGATGAATGCTGAGATGGGGTGGATACTAGGGGGTTAAACTCCCTGAACTTTACCTAGCCCAGGGGAAAACTTATTATTTAAAGTAAGTTTTAGACAGAATCTTTAGAAAGATAAATTGTTAACTTTATGTACACAATTACTCCCCAAAACATAGGCTCAACCTCATAGGCTGTGTATGACCTTGAGCAGGTGCTCAGTCACAATGGGTTTCTATCAGGATTGAGAGTTCAGCTCTCTCAACTCTCCAACTGGTTATTAGAACCATAGTCTCGTTTCTATTTATGTATTTACTTTGTTTTTAGGGGGAAAAGACGCCCAATTCAGCTATATCTTATTAGGAACTCCTTTGCTAAGTTTTACACAAGAAAAAGGCACAAACTGCTGTTCAGGATGAAGGAGAGCATCCGCATGAGGCCACAATGGTGTCAGAAGGACCCACAGCCACAGTTACTTAAATAAAATGACACCCATTCTGTCCTGCTGACTCTGACTCATAGTGACTCTGCGTAGGGATCCTGAAGTTGCTACCTTTACAGGAAGCAATAACCTCATCTTTTTCCTGTGGAATGACTAGTGGCTTTGAACCAGCGACCTTGCTCTTAATAGTCCAACACTATACAGCATTACCACCTGGGCTCCTGAAAACTTACATAAGACATAGAAAACAAACAACTTTGTCACAAAATTGTGACTGAAGACAGATCAATTCATGGAGTTTAAGGAGGGCCTGTGAGAGCATGAGCGGGACCTTCATTGGGATGTGCACACTACCGTATATCGTTGAGTCTAGCCCGGGGAGTGTATGCAAGCACACTGACTGAGGGACAAGCTTTCCACTGCCAGTCAGCAGTAGGAAAGAACTCAATGGCGGCTGAATCTGTGACCCCTCAAAATGGATGTAGGGTCTCCACATAGACTCTCACTGTGACCACAGCCTATTGCTAAAAATTTAAGCTCAAATACGACTTAAACGCCAAACATTCTGTTTCCTTAAAATAGGGTACTGCCAGGATCAGCTAGAAGTCTGCATGACCTATCAGATCTCAACGCCGATCTCAAATCACTTCACATGATCCATTCTACCAGTCATGTCAAGGAAAACTAGAGGTCTGCATGAGTGAGCCCTAATCGCCTCCTCACTTACCCATTCCAGAGCTTGTGCCTGTATAACCTATCGACTAACACATTCCCATATGCCGTGGTTATGAAACCAACCATCATGCTGGAATAAGGACCAATCACGATGCAATGGTCAGGGTCAATGGGAAAGCAAAATAGGGGCTGAGGGGAGCCAAGAGGGGTCCCTTCACTCAATCCCTAAACCTGATCTAATGTCACTAGACTGGGGTTTTCCTCACAACTCAAGGGCACCCGATTCATGATTGAAGTGAATTGTGCTTATTCAATCATTGTTCTGCTTGCTGTCCTGCTGTGCTGCATCCTCTTCTTGCTTTTTTGTGCATGGCTCCCTCTGTTGTGGTGACAAATGGCTCGAGAGGGATTTGACATAGGGAGAAAGCCCACCCACATCAACTGTCACCAGAAGCAGACACTAAGTCCATTTATCTCACCTCACAGAACTATGCACACCAGACACTGGTAGGGCTGCCTGGGAGGGGAACCCTTAGTGCAGTGGTTCTCAACCTGTGGGTTGCGACCCCTTTGGGAGTCATATGACCCTTTCACAGGGCTCAGCCAATTCATAACTGTAGCAAAATTGCAGTGATGAAGTAGCAAGAAAATCATTTAATGGTTGGGGGTGGGGGGCATCACCACAACAAGAGGACCTGTATTAGGAAGGTTGAGAACCACTGCCCGAGTGTGTTTAGGACTTTCCTGCCCTCAAGGTCATCAGACATTCCTGAAGGCAGAACCACTGCAGGAAGCCCTTCTGGCAAATGCCCTGAAGACAGGTCTCAACCAACTCCACCCTCACCCTCCGAGATCCTAATCATAGGACGCATGGAAATGCTCCTTGACACTTCGAAGACTGTAAGTCCATGGGAGCAGAGAGCCTCCTCTTTCTCCCTTGGAGTGGTGGCTGGTGAGTTCAAACTGCTCACTTTCTGGCTAACATAACCCACAGACCAGCTCCACCTGAGGTCAGTTTGGTTTGCCGCACAGCACACATTGTTTGGAACCTTCTGAAATAGCTAAACACATGTGCAGGTTGGGGGGATTTCGCACAAGATGCAGTTTTCCACCCTCTCTTGGCAAAAATAATTTTTGCAAAAGGCTTGTATTCTCTTCTGGCTCTGAGTAGCAGCTACTCTCATGAAGTCATAGCACATACATTCATGCTACAGTCCTCCCTACTCCCTAATGTCTTACGCCGAGTCTGCTCCATGCTTTTCTGTGTCCAACATGGGAGCTGTAGGCACCCAAGGCATGGGCTCTGCAGCCTGGGTCCAAATCTCTCCTTCCCACTTCCTCACTGTGTGGTCCTAGGCTCATGACTTTATCATCCTGTGCCACTGATTTTTCATCTGTAAAATGAGGCCAGAATAGCGTCCACACATAGGCTTGTTAAGTGGAATAATTGAATTATTATACACAAAAAGCTTAGAACGGTGCTTGGCATCTTGCAAATACTATTAGGTGGTTTAGCATAGGGACTGGGTCCTCCATTACATATGCTCAGGTTCAAACTTCCGGCCTTGAAGGGATGGTACACCTAGGTGGGCATTACACCTGGATTGGCCCATCTGGGCCAGGTGAATTCAATCCAGCCATTGGGGTTGACCATGACCGTCAACCATGCCTCCCTATGGAGGAATTTTAAAGACAGGATCTTGCCCGCTCCGATGTCTCCCTTCGCCCACTTTTCTGTTGTCCGTCCCCCAGGGAGGAGGTCACATGTAGATACTTGTAATCAGTTCCCTCTTTCCAATCCACCCTCCCACAACCCTGTCAGTATCACCACTCACAAATTACCAAGGTTTCTTGATGGATGGGGTTGCGGGGAGGGAGGGGAAAAATGAGGACTTGATGCCAGGGGCTTAAGTGGAGAGCAAATGTTTTGAGAATAACGAGGGCAATGAATGTACAAATGTGCTTTACACAATTGATGTATATATGGATTGTGATAAGAGTTGTATGAGCCCCTAATAAAACGATTTTTAAAAAAAGAAAAAAGGCAGGATCCCGGAGCCCACTGAGTGACTTTCTCTCCAGCAGCTTCTAGGTAGGCTGTGCCCCGTGAGGGGCCCTGAGGTGCCTGTGTAAACCTGAAACTTCTTCTCTCAAAAAACTCACTTAGATCACAATCCAGGCTTCGAAGTGAATTCTTTCTCGCGCGGAGCCAAGGCCTGAGGTATATCTCTCCCAGGAGAGATCTAACAATAGTATCTCTTATTATAGCATTAGGAGCCCAGGTGGTGTAGTGGACTGTGCATTAAGCTGCTAATCGCAAGGTCGGGGGTTTGAACTGACTAGCCCGTCCGTGGGAGAAATATGAGGTTGTCTATTTCTGTAAGGCAGTGGTTCTCAACCTTCATAATGCCCCCAACCTTTAATACATTTCATGTTGTGGACACCAGCAACCATAAAATTATTTTCATTGCTACTTCATAACTGTAATTTTGCTATTGTGATGAATTGGTTGACCCCAGTGAAAGGGTTATTTGATCCCAAGAGGGGTCGCGACCCACAGGTTGAGAACCACTACTGTAAGGATTTAAAGTCTCAAAACCCCAAAGTGGCAGTTCTTTGTCCTGTTGGGCCGGTATGAGTGGGAGTCAATAAAATGGTAGTTAGGTTTTTTTTCTGCATCAGTATCAGATGCTGGTGGCAATCTCAGTCATCCTGCACTGTGGTCTGGTTTGAACTCTGGTAGATCTGTGGGAAATGACTGCCCTGGTTTCAGGTGAGGGCCACGGTGCTTCAGTGGTAGATCTCTCATTGTCTTTCACCGGGAAGACCTGGGTTCGATTTGCAGCCAATGTGCCCCAGACTGTCAGTGAAAGTTTGTGCGTTGCTATGACACTGAGCAGTCTTCAGTGATGCTTCCAGACTGAAATAGAATAAGGACGAAAGACCTGATAATCTCCATCCACACATCGACCTATGGCCCACCACGGTTGGCTTCCCCTCCCAGCCCTGGTAATAGCACAGACTGGCATAGTTTGCTCCGCTTCCCATGAGGTGCCCATGAGAGGCTGACTCGACAACCACGGTCAAGATCAACAGCTTGAACTCTTTTCTGGGTCTACAGAAGCAAGAACAATCTTCTAAAATGAGGTCGCATTGCTATTTGGGACTGGGAGAATGCCTTTGTGACAAGGATTGTGCTCTGGATCCCAAAGGCGACTTTTAAACACAGCCACATAGCAACTCCGGAAACTGCCATAGTAGAAGCCAGGTTAAAAAAAAAAAAAAGTTCTACTGACTTGCTCAAAGGAGGCCAGAGGTGGATGGGGGTGGGGTGGGGTGGGGAGGGAGACTCCTCTAAAAATGAACAAATTTGTTTCCTTACATATTTGTCATGTCTTTTGGTCCTGAAAGATAGGGGGGGGGGAAGCAGACGAGAAGAGGAAACGGCGACTGACAGTCATCTTGTTGGTGTTCCCACAGCATCCCCTCCTTAGACACTTGCTGCCATCTCATCCAACTCCACTCAGTATATTTTCAGCCAGCAATGATGCAGAAATGTCTGTGTACTCCAGTTTTATTGTAGTCGGGCAGCGTTTATGGGTTTGACTTTCAACTCAGCATGGCAGGACGTCTAGAAGCAATTATAACCAGCACCTCCTATGTCTGTGCGGTGGGCAGGCAGTGACGGATCCCCAGCTTCTGGAACACTAGTGCCCCCTCCCAGCTCAGGATAATGATGGTGACACTCGGCCTCCTTGTTGTCTGGGGGAGCTCTAGGAGCTCTAGGAGCTCTCCTCTGAAACCTCATATCATTGGCATTTCTTTGAGTGAACACATCAAATTAGTGACTGTAAAGGAAGGCGTAGGAGATGATTATTGGTGACAAGAGAAGCCTCAACCACCTCCAGAGAGCATGTCTCCTAAGTGCAAAGTATGGAGAGGGAGTAAACAATTGACCACAAATGGAATAGGCTCTGAGTCTCGCCACACAATGTATGTGCGTTGTCACTGAGGCGCCAACATTATGGCTGGAGGACGGATATGGTTTGTGCAGCCGTGATTGCCATCCAGAACGTGCCATGCTATTGTGAAAAATGATTTTTTATTCTGAGCAAATCTCTGCTTCCACTTGCTTTAATGCTTCGCCAGAGAGCCGGGGACTCTGGGAGGGGTGGGGACACACAGGGCTGGGCTGACCTCAGGAACTCATGTGTAAAGGGCTTTTTCTCACTTGGAAGCAGGCTGGGTTCACAGCTGTTCTTTCTGGTAAAGCTTGTTTCTGAACCTTGCCACGTCTGAGTCCGAAGAGGGAAATGAAGGTGACAAATGCTGCGAGGAGCCCTGTGCACATCTTGGCTATGGTCCTGCTTAAGTCTGTTTCATTTGAATCCCAGTTTTACCTTTCCTACTTTCTGGGTTCCGAAGCATCAGATGGGTGCCAAACGCTTCCACGGACAACACTAAAGCTGAACAAGGTGGAGGCAGATGAAGAGCAACGGGAGGTTGGTGTTTGGGAGACTGAATACTTGGGCTTCCTAGGCCAGTCCAGCTGGTGGTTAGAGCCCTGTTTCAGATTCCATTGAAATCTCCTAGTGTCCAAGGACCAAGTGGCTCCTAAGTCCAGAATTTCTGTTACATGTCTCACCAAGGAGAAGCTGGGCCAAAATGCATTGAAGAATAAAGCAGGAGCTTGGCTTGTGAATCCACTCTCTGATTTTGAAATTTCAAAGGTTCCGTGCACAGACATTTCAACACTGAAAGCACAGCAGGGAAAATCAAAGACTTGGGCTTCCTCCTTGCCCCTCTTTTAGGGCTTTTATGGTTTTCCAAGGCGCCTCCCAGAGCCGAGTGTTGTATAGGTCATGTTTAAAAATGTCGTAGTTCTGAGGGACTTGCTGTTCTGCTTTCTTTGGCAAGGAGACCCGGTTTCTTGTCTTGTGGCCAAACACAGAGCACAGATGTCTGTGGGCCCCGTCCCTTTCCCCTGACCTTTGCTCTCTTCTCTGGATACCCTACTGACCTGTTCTGCCTTACAAGATCTGAACTGCTCACACACTTCGTTAAATTCTCATCCTAGCGAGAAGCATCTGAGCATCTTATTAGAGCCTGTATGCGTTCTGTTCTGGATGGCTATTTGTGTAACTTCAGGTCTCTGGCATGGAAACGTCCCATGCCCACAGACCCACACAGGTAATATAAACTCCAACAGTAGTTTAAGGTTTAAGGTGGTCACAGGGAACACTGGGGCCCGTGTCTCCTGGTGAACCACACAGGCTGTCTAAAGGGGCTAGTTCCATCTCAATGTAGCCATGCAGGAATGTAGACCGGTTAGGTAGCAAGACAAGGGGTTGTTCCTCTCCATGCTTAGGGGGCCCCCTACGGGAGGTTGGAAGCCAATATGGGCTATGCCCAAGCCAGGAGAGCTTAATTGACGCCTCTCGGCTTAAAGCCCTTAAAAGGCTGGAATCTGGAGACCACCGCCCCTTCCCTTCAGCTGCTTCTCTGCCTTCCACTCAGCAGGGCTGGGTGTGCAGTGTCATGAGGGTTCCCGTGTTCAGTTTAGTGTAAAGCCGGAACCTTCTTCTCTCATGTATATAAACCCACTCGGATTACCAACCAGGCTTTGGTGTGAATTTCTTTCCAGTGTGTAGCCAAGGACCGAGACATTTCCCACCCAAGAAACCTAACAGACCCAGACTTACAATAAACCCATATTTTTATTTATAAGGCAAGAGGTGACCAGGTCTAGACAATAATGGTGAAGAGGGCCCTGGGTTTGAGAAAGATTCTGAAGTAGAATCCATAACCCTTAGAAATGTATTGGCCTTAGGGGAGGGGCAAAGAGGGCTGGATTGAGAAAGTCTCTGGCATCCAGTTCTGACTTGACTTCTGGATCCTGAATCCTTCAGGGCCTTGACCTTGCCCTCCAGCCAGACCTTCCAATAGCCATCTTCTCAGAGCCTTGTTAAGTTCTCATAATACATTACACCTGCCATCCTGTGAGCAGCTACCAAACCCAGGCACTTTTTTCAAACACAAGCTCGCTCTCTCTACCCCTAAGAGCAGGTAGTTTGGGGATGATGGATATGAGATACCACAGAAGACAAATCTGTTATCTTCCATGGTGCACAAAACATGCTGTCACAACCAGGACTCGTGACAATCCCGCAGTTTCCTAAATTGCTTCATTGCTACTTTTTAATTAAGCCTCATTAGATTGTCATATATTGATAAGAGGGATGACCCTGAGCTAAATGCATAAATTAAAGCTTTCCTCATCCTGTGCTTTTATATAAATGTGTTAATTATTTTTGTCATTAGTGAGAATAATGGAGGGATGGAGCAATACCAAATGGAGTTTGACAAAGTGTTGGTGTTTGCTGCTGCAAACGTGGTGCATGTCAGATACAATACATCACCCAGTGAGTCTGCAATTAACACCAAGGGACAAAGGTAGGATTCCCTGTAATAAATAGCCTTCCTCCCAGATGCTAATGGGGACCCAGCAGGACCCAATGTTGTGTTGTCGCAGTTGTACACGGGCCCTTAGAGGAGACAGAGCTGGTGTTTGAAACGAGTCTTGTTAGCCCCCAGTTGGAGCTCATCCACCCCAGGACGGTCCTATCCACTGCCAGGGACTCGCAGCTCCCCCTCCACAGGATGCAGCTAGCTCTCCAGCTCCCAGATGCTCCCCCGTATGCAGGGCCTGGGACAGGACGTGGGGTGAGCAGTGGGCACTGGGCAACCTGGGGTACCATCCAACCTGGCCCAGGGCGTGCACAATCCCACCTTGCAGGCCTTGTGGAGCGTGGCCTCTTTCCTCCTACAGTTGGCCCTCAGCTTGCCCCAGAGCTGCTGCAGTTCCTGTAGCCTCGCCTGGAAGGTCTCTGAGGCCCAGTGGCCCCCCTGCAGGCCCCTATGTCCCTCCTGCAGCCACACGGGCACGCAGATCTCCTCCAGCCACCAGCCTTGTGGGTGTTGGTTCTGGGCACTAGCTTGTAAGCTTCGTTCCCCCCTCTAGGTAATGGGCACAACAATGGATTTTTTTGTTTCAAGGAGAGAAACCATATACAGTCCTGAGAGGGGCCTAACTTTTCTAGATGGGAATAGAGACACTTAAAAAAGAAGGAAAAAAAAGGATTGACCTCCAGTCCCTTCACCGGCAGGGACAAATGCTCTGGTCTCACTGTGTCCCCTAAAAACTTCATGTCAAAATGTTTTCTTTTAAATTATGGACATCACTGCATTATAGTTACGACAGCCAAAGGTGGAAGACGCTTTGAGTCCGTGGACAGAAGGATGGACCAAGTCAGTGAGTTCGAGTTCTAGAACGGAGTGGTGTCCTTTCATTAAAATAGGGGGATAAATGTCAGGTCACAAATTAACCTTGAAAAGACATGCTGGGAATGAAATAAATAAAATTCCCAACTCACTGCCATCCAGTCAACTCTGACTCATGGTAACCCTAAAGGGCAGAGTGGAACTGCCCCCACAGGTTCCGGGGATGGTAACTCTTTTACAGACATAGAAAGCTTCATCTTTCTCACAAGGCGCCAATGGTGGACTTGAACTGCCGGTCTTACAGATCACAGTCCAATTTGTAACCACTGCGCCAGCAGGGCTGCTGGTAATGACATAAGCCAGACACAAAAGAACAGGTGTAGGACCGAGCCAAGTAGAGAAAGGGTGAGCACAGGCAAAGGCACAGTGGCAGGCAGATCGGAGATATACGGGTTCACGGTGGCACCCTTGGGCGGGTTAGTGCCCTGTGACCCCGCTACCCATTTATTTATTATTATTATTACTTTTCCTTTCCCCGCCTCTTTTTATCTGTCTACCATGTGTATCCCTGAATTTGGTCTGGTCCCTGCCATATTACCTGGTCCTCACCCCAGGAATGTTCATACAGTAGCTTTTCCCCTATGTCCCTTTTTCATTTTTTTAAAGCTTACATCCGTGGACACAGTGTGTGCTTGTCCTTTTGTGCTTGGTTTACTTCGCTTAGCATGTTTTCCTGCAGTTCTTCCCATGCAGTGATGTGCTTCATACATTCATCACTACTTTTTAGCGATGCGTAGTACTCCATTGTATTTATGTACCACAGTTTTTTTCCCCCCACTGAAAAAGAAATCTTTATTCTGATCCCACCAGCTGTACCATCTGTTATGCGCCTTCCTCCTTGGCAATCCGGTCTTTCTTGAGTGGTCCCATGAAAGCTTTTTTCTCTTCCACGGTCTGGAAACGGCCATGGCACAACTTGGGGGTGGTGTCGATGAACTTGAGGTCGATCTTCTCCAGGGCACGGCGCTTGGTCTGCACCAGCAGGGACTTGTGCAGAGTCAGCACTCGCTTCTTGGTGCCCACCATGCAGCCCTTGAGAATGACAAACTCATTGATCACTTCCCCGTAGTGGACAAAGTCGCCCAGGGGGTTGATGCTCTTGTTAGAGAGATCATAATCGGTGGAGGCGTTGTTCTTGATAAGTTTTCGTCCTTGACGAGGTAGTCCTGGCAAATCTTATAGATCTTCTTTTTGACCTCTGTGCAGTGGTGGTAGCCTTTCTGCCCAGCGCGGGCCATCGAGAAGGCCACACGGGCGGGATGCCAGGCCCCGATACAAGCCACCTTGCGCAACCCTCGGTGGGTCTTTCGGGGCAGCTTCTTGGTGTGCCAACAACTGGTGACCCCTTTGTAGCCTTTGCCCTTGGTCACCACCGTGATGTCGACCATTTCATCCTGCGCGAACACCTGGTTCACTGGCACCAGCTTCTCCCGGGCCCAGTCCAGCTTCGCAGCCACGGAGCCCCCGTTCACCTGCATCTCCGTCAGGTGCGCCTTCTCCTGGCGCAGGGTGAGCAGGCGCGTCTGGGTGTGGGCGATGGCGCGCATGACCGGGCAGGACTTCTTCATGCTGCTAAAGTTTTTCTCGAGCTGCTTCTTACCCTTGTCATCCTGCCACTTCTTGCAGTACTTGGTGAAAGCCTTCTTCTTCGACTAGTGCCAGTTCTTGTAGAACCTCCGCTTGCACTTGTCGTCACTGATGTGTTCCGCAAAGACTGTCTTGAAGGTCCGGAGGCCGCGAGGTGTCTCCACATAGCCCAGGATACCCACCTCCACCATGGGAGGGGTCTCCATGATGGTCACGGCCTCCACCACTTCCTTCTTGTTCACCTTGGAGCCTGGCCTGTCGACCTCGCGCACAATGTGGGTCATGCCGGCCTTGTAGCCCAGGAAGGCCGTCAGGTGGACCGGCTTGGAGGCGTCACCCTTGGGGAAGCTCTTCACCTTCCCGCCGTGCCAGCTGCTGCGCTTCCGAGGCAGGAAGCCCAGAGACCCATGCTGGGGCGCCAAGAACTTCCGGTGTGACATTACATCGTTGATCCCCGCTGGTAGAGGTACCCTAGGTTTTTAATCCAATTGTCAGGTGTTGGAAATTTGGGTTGTTTCCAATTCCTTACAATTGTGAACTGTGCCAATGAACTTTGGAGCACAGATGTCTGACCTTGGTTTGTTTCTTGCCCTGTAAGGGGGAGGGGTGGTTGCTGGGTCATATGGTAACTCTATTTCCATCTGTTTTAGATATCACCAGTAGACCTCTTTCTTACTCACTTGTGAGTCTCCCTGGATTTGTTTCACGGATGATGTTTCTGGGTCATTGTGTGGTCGTGGTCTCTTTTAAGACTTGATCGATGTTTTCTTTACATTGTTTGTCCTGAAGGTCTCTTTTGTACCCTAAAACAAGGAGTCAAGGAGATGCATGGGACTTGATTGCTGAAGGGGGGCAGGAGTGAAGAAATGGACCAAAAGGGTGTCCATACCACTTCTGGGCTCTGCTCTGGAGCTGTTGTCCATAAACTTTTGGCACCTGTGGCCGAGGTTGCGGGCTGACCCCAGGCTTCTCTGGCAGAGGAGGGCTGCCTTCTGCTCCGGGATATGGCGGATGTCCAGAGGCTGAGGAAGGGGATCAGGTTGTGCTGAAGAGGCCCCTGGCATGGGAGTATACTGGCTCAGCTCTTCCTCTGCAGGGTCCTACAGAAGAGGTCCCTTGGCCTGGCCCCGATGCTAGACCCAGTGGCATACCTGCCCCTGAACTTGGAGGAGGCCCATCTCCTGCTCCAAGGCCTCGTGTCTGTGCAGCAGCCTCTCCATGCTCTCCAGAGCCTTCCCAAGGTCCAGGACTCTAGCAAGGGCACCCTGTGGAGGACGGGCACATTACAGGCTTGGCCTCTGCCCTTCTGACCAGGGTTCTCTTCGATCCTTTCTTCCTGGCTGGTCTTGGTCTTGGCCTCGGGCAGGTGACAGTGTCTGATTAGTGTCTGCACAGTGACACTGCGGGTGTTGGGGACAAGGCTGCTGGATGGACAACCAGTACCTAGCAGGGGTCCCAGGTCTTCCTGTCAATTCCCTTCCTGCCTCCCTTCCATGGGGTCTCTGTCTCATAGGCCAGGTGTTTCTGAAACCGCATCAGCTTCTCTTTGTGGTCCCCAAGAGGAACAGGCTATTCCAGCTGTTGGCCCCACCCCTGGATCCAGTCGCTGTCCTGTGTGATGATGGGGACATGAGTGGCCTGATGTTCATACTGCCTTGGGCCCAAGCGGTGACCCCGTCTCCCCCTCGGGCTGTGCCAAGGAGTGAAATGCTGACCAAGCTCAGGGACAGCACAATAATTTTTCTTTCACCCAAGATGACAGGGCCCATGCGCATCATTCTTCAGATCTAGGAAGTGGCTGGGCAGGGTCCATGGGTGGGTTCTCATGTGGAGGGTGCCCCTCACCCACCCCTGGGGCCCTGTCTACTCTGCCCATCAGGATGACAGTTGTCCACACGGGTTTGAGAATCAAGGGCCCTGGGCTCCAGTCCTAGCTTTGCCCCTGGAAAAACCATTAAACTCTCCACATCCGGTTCCACCGCAGGCCGCCCGTTGCCCCCTAGTGGTGCTGAAGGTCACTTGGAAAGGTAAATTGGGGTTCAGCTGGGGTGCCCTCTGACCTGGCTAGCAGCCCTGAGAAAGCCGGCAGTAATCAGAGAGGTGTGAAGCTTGTGTCGCTGACCTTCTCCCAGGGCTTCCACTCAAGCCGGCCGCTCACGTATCGTGCCCAGCAGGCCCTGAACCCAGGGGCCTGGCAGCACCCTGGCCTGCTCTCTCAGCGCAGCCTCCTGCGTAGTGGGAGGTGGGAGGTGGACCCAGCCCTGAGTACCGAGTGTACCCCTGCTGGGGCTGGCTCACAGCCCATAGCCCTCACTATAAGTCCCGGGGGCCACCCCTCAGCTCTGCAGTTGAGTGTTGGCCAGGCTCCTAGGCAGAAGGAAGCAGGGGCCATGTGATATGGGCAGATCCAAATGCCCTCTGTGGTCCCCAGAGTGTGGCCTAACCCATCCCCATGCGCTTCTGGGTGCTTGGGCACCTCGGCTTGGTCACCAGCCCTGGATTGGAGCCCCTGGCTCCTTGGTAATCCCTCACCCACCAGCACAGGTTCGGTGTACATACACACCTCACCCGTGTGCCCCCAACAGTCTGGATACCCCGGCCTTATCAGGGTCCCGCCCATGACCGTCCGGCCATCACCTCCCTTTCCTGTGTGCTCAGCACCTCTGGAAGGTGCCATGCTTCTGGATCAGCCGCTCCACCTCTTCCACAGAGCCCTCCAGCGCACTGGCTTCCTGGAAGACCTGGGGCAGCCATGGAGGTGACACAGAGGTGGGGGGCGGATTGGGGGCACAGATGGTGGTTCAAAGGGAACCCTAGACAGCAACATTTGCCAGAACCTTGGTTTACAGCCTGGGCTCTCTGGGGGTGCATCAAGGGGCCTGCGGCTGGGGGTGGGGAGGTGGGTGCTGAGCAGGAGGGGAAGGAACCTGAGAAAGAAGAGCACTCCAACCTGGGGGCCGTTAGGAACATCCCAACTTCTGACGAGGTGGGGAGGAGCCCCATCAATTTCCAACCAAACCGTGTAGGGCTTGGCTGGCCGGGGCCAGGTGTGGGGAGGAGATGGCCCTGAGTGACCTGAGGCTCAGGTGTCCCCTTGGCCACTGGGGAAGACACACTATTTAGCTCCGTATCAAAATAGCAGCCAGTGATCCAGGAAGCAAGGGGGATTGGGGTGGTACTACAGGAGGACTGGAGGTCCTGGGGTCAGTGTGTCTGTGTGTGGTGAGGGGAGCTGTCTCCTGGGCCTGCAGGATCTTGTCCAGATGCCACACTGTCTGAGGAAGGGCTGCTTGTGGTGCATGGCCTGCCATCTCCCTTGATTCCGTTCCCAGGCCTGAAAGACCTGCTCCCAAGCATCCTGCAGGGCACATAGCCTTTCCTGGACCTGGGCCTGGGCATGGACACAACCAAAGGTGGTGCTGAGGGAAGCTCCAGAGAAAAGGTGCCTGACTGTCCCACCCAAGGGGAGGGTATTGTTTGTGTTTCCTCAAGGAAAGAGGGACCAGATATAAAGCCTGTGCCAGATGAATGCAGTGTGCCCACTCGGAGTGGGGAGCCAGTGGAGGGGCCTGAGCGCTGGGCTCCCATACCAGCTATGTGGACAACTGCCCCTGCACCCAGAAGGATTTACTTCAGAGGACAGCACTGAAGCTGCATCTAGGATAGAGGGATATGTTTGATCAGAGCAAATGGGAGCAAAGAAGGGGGAGGAAGAGAGAGTGGAGCACATCCTGGCCCATCAGGCCTGGAGGACTATATCCCGGCTCTGAACAGCCAATGGACAGAGTGGACAATGTGGCTGATCCCACTACGAGACACACTCCATTGATGGCCCAGGGTCCAAGGGGGACAACACTGGAGACTCAGGGTTAGAACTGGCCCAGACTGATTCTATGGCACTGAGGCAATCCACTAAAAGTGTGTGGCAGAGCAACCGTGGGAGCAGAGCAGGGAGCCCCTGAGGTAGTACAAAGGACAGACTCTGGGGCCAAAGCATGGTACCCCATTGGACCTGACTGAAGGACACACCTAGAGATTAAAAATCAGACCTTCATCTATGTATAGGTTTTTCTTTCTTTAAAATTTTTTTCTTTTATTTTATTCTTAAAAAAGCATTTTATTAGGTACTCATACAACTCTTATCACAATCCATACTTACATCTGTTGTATAAAGCACATCTGTACATTCTTTGCCCTCATCATTTTCAAAGCATTTGCCTTCCAAAATTAATTTACTCTTCTATGGGTAATTGGTTTCCTTTTTGTTGTCATTGCTGTGTTCTCACTCATTGCCTATCTTGCAATGACTTGATTTTTGGTGCATATTATTATCTCTACAGACCTATCTAGATACGATAGACTGCATGAATAGTTTGGAGGAGAAAACAAGGGTTCCAACAGTTCCAGGGGAATAGGGGAGTGGGAGAGAAGGGGGCAAAGGGGTAGTGCTGAACAACCCAGGGACAGGGGAGCAATAAGTTACCAAAATCAGTAGCAAGGAGGGTGTGAGTGGTCTGGTAGGGATTCAGCAAGGGCAAGATAACCGAGAGAAATTACTGAAACCCAAATGAAGGCTGAGCATGATAGTGGGACAAGAGGAAAGTAAAAGGAAATAGAGGAGAGAACTAGGTGACAAAGGGTATTTATTATACAGGTCCAAAGACTGGAATGTACATATGTAAATATATTTATATAAGTGTAGGGAAACAGATCTATGTGCATATATTTATACGTTTAGTACTAAGGCAGCAGATGGACATTGGGCCTCCACTCAAGCACTTACTCAATGCAAGAACACGTTGTTCTATTGAATTGGCATTCCAGGATTCACACCTTCCCGATACGATTGCTGAAGAAAAATGTGTGCATAAGCAAATGTGGTGAAGGAAGTTGACAGTGCCAGGCTATCAAAAGATATAGCGTCTGGGGTGTTAAAGGCTTGAAGATAAATAAGCGGCCATCTAGCTGAGAAGTATCAAAGCTCACATGGAAGGAGAACACCAGCCTGGCTGACCACGAGGTGTAGAAGGGACCAGTTATCAGACATCAAAGAACTAAAAATCGTATCAGTGGGTGCCCACCTTCCTGATACGATCAGTGAAGACAAACGTGTGCATAAGCAAATGTGGTGAAGAAAGCTGATGGTGCCTGGCTGTCAAAAGATATAGCATCTGGGATCTTTAAGGCTCAAAGATAAACAAGTGGCCACCTAGTTCAGAAGCAACAAAGCCCACATGGAAGAAACACACCAGCCTGTGTGACCACGAGCTGTCGAAGGGATCATGAGGTATCAAGAATCAAAGAACAAAAAATCATATCATTGAAAATGTGGGTGAGTGCAGAGTGGAGACTCAAGGCCCATTGGTAGCCAACCAGACACCCTTTACTGAAGGGTTGTGGGGAGGAGATGAGCCAGTCAGGGTGCAGGGTAGCAACGATGAAACATATAACTTTCCTCTAGTTCTAAAATGCTTCCTCCCCCCACTCTCATGATCCCAATTCTACCTTACAAATCTGGCTAGATAAGAGGGTGTACATAGGTACAGATAGGAACTGGAAACACAGGGAATGCAGGACAGATGACTCCTTCAGGACCAGTGGTGAGAGTGGCGATGCCTGGAGGGTGGAGAGAATGTGGGGTGGAAAAGGGAAATTGATTACAAGAATCTACAAATAGCCTCCTCCCTGGGGGAGGGACAGCAGAGAAGAAGGAAGGGGGAGACTTTGGACAGTGCAACATATGATAAAATAATATTAATTTATGAATGATGAAGGTTTCATGAGGTAGGGGGGAGTGGGGAGGGAGGGGGAAAATGAACAGCAGATATTAAGGGCTCAAGTAGAAGGCAAATGTTTTGAGAATGATGATGGCAACAAATGTACATATGTTCTTTAAAAAAAAAAACCTTTTATTATTTAAGCTTAATTTATTCCCAAGCCATGAGTTTTTGCTTCTTCAGTTTCTTCTAGGAAATCTTTTTCTTCAGTGCAACCTCCTCTTCTGGCTTGGGAACGATTTGTTCCTTCTCAGTCAGGATCATTTCAATGTGGCAGGGGGAGCTCCTGTGTGGATTAATCTAGCCAAGAGCTCTGTAAATCCGGTGGTGCATCTTGGGGGCTTTGTTCACCTGGATGTGCTCGATGACCTGAGAATCCACATCTAAACCCTTAAGTTCAGCATGACTTTCTGCATTTTTAAACATGTGAACCAAAAATTCAGCACTCTTTTTGGCTACCAACTCTGGGTCCCACCACACTGTTTGGCCTGGGCACATCTACCAACACCATCATTGTCCCATCGGAAAGGCACACACTGCTTCTGCAGAGTGACATCTTTCAAGTATTTGGTGGCTTTCCAGATGTGCATGCCTTTAATGGCCTGGGCAGTTTCACGGGTGTTTTTGAAGTGGACCCAGAGATTCGACCCTCTGTATTTGCAGGATTTTGTAGGGTTTTCTGGGTCAAATGAGTAGCGAACCATTTTAGCATGTCACCTCAGGCCGCTACAGTTAGAGGAAGAGCCTGTACATATGTTCTTGACACAATGCATGTATGTATGGATTTTGATAAGAATTGCACGAGCCCCCAATAAAATGTTTAAAAATATAGAATAGAAAGGTGCTTGGCCCTGTGGGGCCAGGGTGCGGTGGTCCAGTGGGCTGGGGGAGGGCCAGAAAGGGGATCCGACTTCCACGGCGGACGGCCCTGTAGCCTGGAGCACCTGCTGTCCCCGCTGGGTGGCGCACTGGTGCAGCTCCTTCTGGGCCTCCAGCTTGGTCCACAGCTCTTGGTGGACACTGAAGCTTTGGGCTCCACTGCCGGGGTCTTGGGGCTCCTCCACCACCTGCAAATCTCACTGCACACTGGCTGCCCAGGAGGCATAGTCTTGCACCTGGAGCCTGGGAGAGCACGGGAGAGCATGGGGTGATGGTACCTGGTACCGAGGCAGCGTCCCAGCCGGCCTGAGTCCACCACCACTCATGTCCAAACCTCCATGTCTCTGCCGCTCAATCCCACAGCCTTACCAAGTGTCTACTCAGCCTCAGTTCTGCCCGCCACCCCTCCTTCCCACCCAGTTCTCCAGGGCCAATGAAGTCCCTCGTGGGCCGCTTGATAGCTTTGCCCACCCATCCACAACTTTGCCAGACCCCCACTTAGAGGTAGCCTTTGGTGGCCTTGTGTGAGAGCCGAGGGACGAGGGACTCTTGTCCCTTCACTGCCTCACTGTGCAGATGGAGGTTTTTGGAGTGATTTTTTTAATTTAAATTTAAATTTATTTATTTTATTGGGGGCTCTTACAACTCTTGTTACAATCCATACACCAATTGTATCTGACATAGTCATACGTATATTGCCATTATTCTTTTCTAGACATTTACTTTCTATTGAGCCCTTGCGATCAGCTCCCCTTTTTTTTCCTCCTCCCCCACTCGAGGTTCCTTGATAGATTATAGATTGTTATTATTTTCATATCTCACATCGACCATTGTCTCTTTTATCCTCAGGTTTCTGTTGCTCCTCTCCCTGCGAGGGGTGTGTGGTTATATGTCATTCATTGCTATCGGTTCCCCTTCCTCCCATCCTCTACCCCCTTTCCCCCTACCCTTTTGGTATCTCTATTCCCATTCCTGATCCTGGGTTCCATGTGTTGTGAGTTTTATCTCTTTCTAATACCTATGCACTCTAGTCCAGAGTGGGAAGCGGCACTGGGATGATGATAGTGGGGGGTGAGTAGGCCTCAAGATGTCAGAGGCAGATTGTGTGATTCATTGATGCGATCCATGTCTCCTCAGGGGGGCCTCCACCCAGTGGGACACAGCATCTGGGAGGCTTGTGGCTTTCTCCTGAGACAGCATGGTGGCCAAGGGCCCGGGCATTGAGTGTGGGACTCTGGGCCTGGGGTGGCAGCACTTGCAGAAGCCACCCCCTTCCCCAGGCACCTACCTGGATACGAACGAGCACGTGAGACAGTTGGCTGTGAACTTTGAGGGTGGCCTCAGCGTCTCAGAGCAGGTGTGGTCTGGCCTAAGTCAGCTCCCACAGCTCCAACCAGGCAGCCCTGCCCCCAGGCGAGGGTCAGCAGTTATCCCAGCATGCTCATTCCTCCCCCTCAGCTTCTGTCTGCTCAGCCCTTCAGCTTCCTAGCTGGGTTTAGAACTTGTCCTAAGCTCCCAGAGGGCCACCGTCCTGAGATCTTGCTCAGCGCTTCAGGCCTTTCTGCAAACTCTCCTCCCAGGAGCCCATTATCACTAGCAGTTTACCCCTTGCTCTAAAATGCTCCAGGAGGCCTGCTTGGGAAGTGTTGGGCTGTTGCCTGGTTCAGGCCCACTAACTGCTCCTCAGGAGAAAGAAGAGGTTCCCTGCTCCTGGAAAGATTTACTGACTTGCAAACCCTCTGGAGGATCCCCATGAGTCAGCAGGTGGGGTCATTCTAAAGCCCGGCACACGGCAGGTAGCCACGTTGTGTGCCACCCAGGCATGCTGTGTGTTTGGAGGAGACTGCACACCCTTCAAAGGTAGAAGCTGCACCCCTCCATGGTTCTTGCATGCAGCAAATGCCGGGCCCCTGAGACTCCGGGCCAGCCTCTGGGCTAGGATCATGGGCAAATCAGGATCTCGCCTAAGCTCCATCTGGGCTGGAAACACAGTAGCTTGTACTGTGACCTGGGTCAGCCTGGGGCTGTGCAGGGCATCCTCAGCCCAGCTCAATTCTTCACAGAACGCCCCTGCAGGTGCAGGGAGCCCGTGGCTTGGGAAAGTGACCCTGGTAAGTGGGCTTTGTGACCAGGCTCCCTGATCCACCGACCCAGCTTTGCCTCCTCCATAGGCCGCTGACAGCAGGGGCTGTCCTGTGTACCCTTAACTCGGGCCCTCTCCAGAGACAGTGGTTTGGCAGAGCCGCAGCACAGCAAGGGTCTCCCTCGAAGCCTCTTCATCCCATGTCCAGCACCTCCTCCTAAACTCACCCCTGCGCCAGGCTGCTGTTACTCACTGTAGGTCCTGTCACCACTGCTGGGCCCTGGGGGCAGTGCTGGGCCGCCACTCCAGCAGGTTCTCCGCTAGTGGGGCAGGCTGCCCCCTGGTGGCCACCCATCATCACTTGGTGCCGAAACATTGCAAACTTGGTTAAGAGGAGCTGAGAAGAGAGGAGAGGGGTCACAGGGGGCCCTGGCTGGTGGGCTGTGAGACACCACAGTGAGTGACTGGGCAGGGCAGGACTGGACAGCCAAAGAACTTGCCCCTCTACGCAGAGAGGGGAATAGGAAGCCACAGCTGTCCTCAGTCCAGACTGATGTTCCCCATCAGCCCCTTGTGCATGCAGCCCCCCCTCCACTACTCGTCTTCATTCGGCTCCAGGGCACCTTCCTTGCCCCTAGCCCCTTCCTCACTAGGGTGTGCTCATAGTCCTCTCTCCTCTGGCCACCTGCTGCTGGCTGCTCAGCCAGCTCTGCAAGTCCTTGGCTTCCCTCAGGAAGCCCTACAGTGCCAGCATCCTCTTCAGATCCTGGCCCCTGTGGTGACAGCCTGAGTCCCCCAACAGTTATTGTGCATGTGTCCACATTCTGGAGGTCAAGGGATCCAATCAAAGGGGCTGCCTGAAGTACAAGGTTCTTCATGGTCTTTGCCCAGGCTGCTCCTCTGGATTCAAGAAGCAAACCCAAGTCAGGGGGAGTTGGGCTGGCAAGGGTGTGGCTGTGGGGAAGGGCAGGTGACTGGATCCAGGGAGCCGAGCCCCTGCCCTGCAGGCTCTCCTCAAAGGTTTATGGGAAGAGGAAACAGTGAAGGATTCATCTTTTCCTGACACATGTCTACAGGCCTCTGTCACGGTTCTCTTCAAGGCATGGGTAGCATCTAGGGGAATAAGCAACCCCAGCCAGTTTTCTGGTACCCACTGATGCAGCGACCCTCACTGTTGGGCTGCCAACTCCCGCAGTGTCTGCAGCTACTTCCAGAGCCTCCCCTGCATCACACCCAGCAGCTCTGAGACCTCAGTTACAAGGATCTACGTGTAACTTCCTCCCTGGGGGATGGACAACGGAAAAGTGGGTGAAGGGAGACAAAATATGTAAGATCTGACAAATTATCAAGGGTTCATGAGTGAGGGTGGAACAGGGAGGGCGGAGAAAAATGAGGACATGATGCCAGGGCCTTAAGTGGAGAGCAAATGTTTTGAGAATAACGAGGGCAATGAATGTACGGATGTGCTTTACACAACTGATGTATGTATGGATTGTGATAAGAGTTGTATGTGCCCTTAATAAAATGATTTTTAAAAATTAAATCATTTTAATTTCTTAGGAAAATGCCATTTGTATTTCAAAGCAACATTCACGAAAGCTATTTTTTCACCTTCACTATCTTCTATTTAGTTTTAAATAGAGCAAAAACAATTCTTATGCCTTTGTATGAGATGTAATGCAAGTAGACATAAATTTATGCATAATTAAAAATTTGAATGAACAACATATTTTGTTAAAGAATTTGACCTTTTGTGAAAATCATCAAAAGCATATAGCATTTTATTGAAGGGTTGGGAATGTTTTCCTCCATTTTATTCTAGTATTTGGTCTGAGGTTCTTATGGCATATTCTGATTGTTGTCATGTAAGAGAATGTACATTCCATATAAGAGAAAACATTCCTTATAATATTTTCCTATCCATTGCTTCCTGCTGAATCTCTCATTTGTTCTTTTATCATTATTTTTTCCTATAATAAACACAGGCTGCTTAATTTTATCTTATTAATCATTTATATAAGTTAGGAAAATATTTATTATATATACATTTTTATTAAAAATCTTTTATTGGAGACTCTTACAACTTTTGTTGCAATCCATATTGATTGCATCAGGCATTTTGTACATATGTTGCCTTCATTCATTTATAGACATTTCTTTCTTTTTCTTTTTTAAAATCATTTTATTGGGGCTCATACAACTCATCACAATCCATACATACACCAATTGTGTAAAGCACACTTATACATTCGTTGCCTTCATCATTCTCAAAATTTGCTTTCCTCTTGGGTTCCTGGAATCAGCTCATTTCCCTTTTCCCCTCTCCCCCTCTCATCCTGCTCCTCTTCCTTCATGAACCCTTAATAATTTATAAATTATTATTTTCTCTTATCTTACACTGCGCGGCGTCTCCCTTCACCCAATTTTCTGTTGCCCATCTCCCAGAGGGGAAGTTATATGTAGATCCTTGTGATCGGTTTCCCATTTCTACACCCACTTCCCTCCCAGTATCGCCACTCTCACCGCTGGTTCTGGGGGGTTCATCTGTCCTGGATTCCCTGTGTTTCTAGTTCCCATCTGTAGCGCTGTGTATCTTCTCGTCTAACCAGGTTTGCAAGGTAGATTTGGGATCATGAGAGGTGGGGGGAGGAAGTGTTTAATCACTAGAGGAAGGTTGTGGGTTTCATTATTGCTACACTGAACCCTGAGTGACTCATCTCCTTCCCACTACCCCTCCGCAAGGGATGTCCAGTTGTCTACAGGTGGGCATTGGTCCCCCGTCATGCACTCCCCTCATTCACGATGATATAATCCCCCCTCCCGCCTTTGTTGCTTGAAAACTGGTCCCCTCAGCACTTCATGATCACACATGTTGGTTTTATGCTTCCATGTGGGCTTTGTTGCTTCTGGGCCTGCTTGTTTACTTTCAAGCCTTTAAGACCCGGGACGCTATATCGCTTGACAGCCGGGCACCATCAGCCTTCTTCACCACACTTACTTATGCACACATTCATCTTCAGTGTTTATGTGGGGAAGGTGATCACACAATAATGGTTTTTGTTCTTTGGTGTCTGCTACCTGATCCCTTCAACACCTCGTGTTCACTTCGGCTTGTGTGCTTCTTCTCTGTGGGCTTTGTTGCTTCCGAGCTAGATTTCAGCCTGTTTGCCTTCAAGCCTTTAAGACCCCCAGAGTTTCATTATATTGTGCAGAGAGTGGCTATGAGCCAAACCCACTCGACTGCACCCAACAACAATAACAACAGGACTTGTGCTTCTAACAATATTCTGAATAAGGCCTTAAGAGAATCTCCCCTTCGTTTAGAGCAGCGGCTCTCGACCTGTGGGTCGTGTCTCCTTAGGGGGTCAAACAGCCCTTTCATGGGGTGGCCTGAATTATAGCAGTAGCAAAATTACAGCTATGATGTAGCAACAAAAATAATTTTATGGTTGGTTGGTCACGACTACATGAGGAACTGGATGAAAGGGTCGTGAGTAAGAATGTTGAAAACCACTGTCCAAAAGGAAGACTCAATTCTTGATACAGTTGAAGGGCAACAAAATAGAGTCAGCCCCAATATAGATGGGATAGCACAGTGGCTGCAACAATAAACACAAGCCAAAGAAACAATGCAAGGATGGCACAAGATGGGACAGTGTTTCATTATATTGACATAGATTTGCTGTGAGTAAAACCCACTAGAAAAAAAAACAGGACTTGTTTTTCTAACAATGTACCTAAATAGACCATAAGAGAATCTCCTGTTCGTTTAGCTCAGCGGTCCTCAAACTGAGGGTTGTGACCCCTTTTGGGTGACGAATGACCCTTTCACGGCAGTGGACCATTCAATAAAGTGGAAAAATTAGAGTTATGATGTAGCAAAGAAAATAATTTCATCATTTGGCAGTCACCACTACATGAGGAATGGTATGAAAGAGTCGTGGCATTAGGAAGGTTGAGAACCACTTCCCTAGAGGAAGACAGGATTCTTGGTAGAGTAGAAGGGCAGCAAAGGTGAGGCAGCCCCTACAAGATTGATTAGCCCAGTGGCTGCAAAAATGAGCACAAGCAAATGAACAACTCTGAGCATGGCATTGGACTGGGCAGCATTTCATTATATTATGCATAGAGTTCTTGTGACCAGAAACCCACTCAACAGCACTCAACAAAAATAACTACAGGACTTGTGCTTCTAACAATATGGTTAAGTAGGACTTAAGAGAAAGTCATTTAACTTTAGAGCAGCAGTTCTCAACCTGTGGGTCGCGCCCCTTGGGAGGGTAGAATGAACCTTTCACAGGGGTGGCCTGATTCATAACTGTAGTACAATTACAGTGACAAAGTACCAATGAAAATAATTTTATGGTTGTGGGACCCCACTAAATGAGAATCAATATGAAAGGGTAGTGGCATTAGGAAGGTTAAGAACCACTTCTCTAGGGCAAGACACAAATTTGGTACAGATGGGAAGGAAGAGAGCGGCAGTCTCCAACAAGTTGGATTAGCACAGTGGCTGCAACACTGAGGCCAAGCACACAAGCACGGTGAGGGTGGCACAGGACAGGGCAGCGTTTCATTATATTGTGCATAGAGTTGCTAAGAGTCAAAACCCACTCGACGGAACTTAACAACAATAAGTACAGGACGTGTACTTCTAACAATATGCTGAACTAGATCTTAAGAGAAACTCCTCTAAATTTAGAGCAGTGGTTCTTAACTTATGGGTCGCGACCCCTATGGGGTTTCAGACGAGCCTCTCACAGGTGTTGCCAATTAATAACAGTAGAAAAATCACAGTAATGGAGTAACAATGAAAAAAATTACTGTTGGAGGATCACCACAACATTAAGAATTGTATAAAGGAGCCATGCCATTAAGAAGGTTCAGAAACACTGCCCAAGAGGAATACACAAAACGTGGTACTGCAGAAGGGCAGCAAGTGAGAGGCAGACCCTACAAGATGGAATAGTTCAGTGGCTGCAAAAATGAGTGCCATCAACAAACCACTGTGAGGACGGAACAGGACGGGGCAGCGTTTCATTATATTGTGCGTAGAGTTGCTGAGAGTCAAAACCCACTCGACGGCAACTAACAGCAACACACAAAAAGGACTTGAGCTTCTAAAAATATGCTGACATAGATCTTAAGAGAAACTCCTCTTAGTTTAGAGCAGGGTTCTCAACCTATGAATCACGAACCCTTTTGGGGAGTGAGTGGGTTGAATGACCCTTTCACAAGGGTTGCCTGATTCATAAGATTAGCAATATTACAGTTATGAAATATCAGCAAAAATTTTGTATGACTGGGGGTCCACCACTCTATTGGGAACTGCATGAAAGGGTCGTGGAATTAGGAAGATTGAGAACCACTGTCCGAGAGGAAGACACAAATGTTGGTAGAGTAGAAGGGCATCAAAGGAGAGGCAGCCCCTCTAAGTTCGAATACCTCAGTGGTTGAAACAACCAGCACAAGCAAAGAACCATTGTGAGGAATGCACAGGATGGGGGAGCGTTTTGTTACATTTTGCATAGAGTTGCTATGAGCCAAAACCCACTTGAAGGCACCTAAATACAATAACAACAGGACTTTTGCTTCTAACAATGTCCTGAAATATATCTTAAGAGACATTCTTCATAGTTTGAAGCAGAGATTCTCAACCTTTGGGTCACGACCCTTGCACAGGGGTGGCCCAATTCATAGCAGTAGCTTCATTACAGTTATGAAGTAGCAATGAAGATAAATTTATGACTGGGATTGTACCCACTACATGAGGAGTGGTATAAAAGGCCTGTGGCATTATAGGAAGGTTGAGAGCCACTGTCCTCGAGCAAGACAGAAATCTTGGCAGAGCAGAAAGGCAGCAAATGAGAGGCAGACCCCCAGATGATAGATTAGCGCAGTGGCTGCAACAATGAGTGCAGACAAGAAACCACTGTGAGGATGGCACAGGACGGGGCAGCGTTTCATTATCTTGTGCGTAGAGTTGCTGAGAGTCGAAACCCACTGGGCCACACCTAACAACAATCACTTAGGACTCATGCTTTTCACAATATGGTGCTGTAGATCCTAAGAGAAACTCCTCTTAGTATAGAGCAGTAGTTCTCAACCTGTGGGTCGCTAGCCCTTTGGGGGGGTCAAATGACCCTTTCACAGTGGAGGCCTGATTCATAACTGTAGCAAAATTAAAGTTCCGAAGTAGCAATGAAAATAATTTTATGATTGGGGGTTCATCACTACCTGAGGAAATGAATGAAAGGGCAGTAGAGGGGCAGCAAAAGAGAGGGAGCCCCTCAAAAGTTGGATTAGCCCATGGCTGCAACAATGACAACAAGCAAAATAACCACTGTGAGGGTGGCACGAGACGGGGTCACGTTTCATCATATTGTGTATAGAGTTGCTATGAGCCAGCACACACTCAAAGGCACCAAACAAAAACAACAGGACTGTGCTTCGATGAATATGCTGAAGTAGACCTTAAGAGAAAATCCTCTAGTTTAGACCAGTGGTTCTCAAACTGTGTCACAGTGCCTTTAGAAGACTAATGAACCTTTCACATGGGTGGCCTGATCCATAACAGAAGCGAAAATACAGTTGTGATGTAGCAATGAAAATATTTTATGGTTGGGGTGTCACCACTACAAGAGGACTGGTATGAAATAGTAGTGGCATTCAGAAAGTTGAGAACCACTATTCTTGAGGAAGACACAAATCTTGGTACAGAAGGGCAGGAAAAGAGAGGTAGTCCCTAACAAGATGGATTACCACAGTGGCCGCAACAATGAGCACAAACAGAAGAACCACTGTGAGGATCCACAGGGCAGGACAACGTTTCATTACATTGTGCATAGAGTTGGTATGAGCCAAAACCCACTCGAAGGCAGGCAAAAACAAGAACAGGATTTGTGCTTCTAACAATATGCTGAAACATACCTTAAAAAGAAACTCCTCTTAGTGTAGAATAGCAGTTCTCAAACTGTGGGTCGTGATGCCTTTTGGGGGGTGGGGGGGAGAATGACTATATCACATGGTGGCCTGATTCATAACAGTAGCATAATTTTAGTTATAAAGTAACAAAGAAAGTAATTTTATGATTGGGGGTGGGGCACCAATACATGAGGAATGGTGTCAGAGAGTCGTGCATTAGGAAGTTTGAGAACCACTGCCCTAGAGGAAGACACAAATCTGGGTACAGTAGAAGGTCAGCAAATGTGAGGCACTCCCCCAAAAGATGGATTAGCACAGAGACTGCAACAATGAGCGAAAACAAAAGAAAAGTGTGAGGGTGTTAGAGGATGGAACAGTGTTTCATGATACTGTGCATAGAGTTGTTATGAGCCAACTATGAGCCAAACCCACTCGACAGCCCCTAACAACAATAAGAACAGGACTCGTGCGTGTAATAATACACTGAGCTAGACCACAGGAGAAACTCCTCTTAATTTAGAACAGCGGTTCTCAATCTGTGATTTGTGACCACTTTGGTTGGTTGAACAACCCTTTCACAGGGTGACTAGATTCATAAGACTTGCAAAATTACAGTTATGGAAAAACAGTAGAAAAAAACCTATATGCTTTGGGGACCACCACTACATATTGGGAAGTGTATGGAAAGGTCATAGAAATAGGAAGTGTGAGAAACACTGTCCTAGAGGAAGACGCAAGTACAGTAGAAGGGCAGCAGAAGAGAGGAAGTCCATACAAGACGGATTTGCACGGTGGCTGCAACAATGAGCGCAAGAAAAGAACCACTGTGAGGATGATGCAAGTCTGAGCAGGCCTGTATAATATTGTGCACAGGGTTGCTATGAGCCCAAACCCTCTCCACGGCCCGAACAACAATAACAGGAGGAATCATACATCTAACAATATGCTCAACTAAACCTTGAAAGAAACTGCTCTTAGCTTAGAGCAGCCATTCTCAACTTGTGAGTGTTAAATCCTTTGGAGGTGTTCGAATGACCTGCCCATAGGGGGGGGGGGCGATATGTAACAGTAGCAAAATTACAGTTATGAAGTAGCAACAGTATAATTTTTTTGGTTGGGGGGTCATTACTAAACGAGGCACTGTATGAAAGGGTCGTGGCATTAGGATTGCTGAAAACCACAGTCCTACAGGAAGACACAAGCCTTGATACAGTTGAAGGGCCGCAATTTAGCGTCAACCCCCAAATAGATGGAATAGCACAGTGGCTGCAGCAATGAGCGCAAGCTAAGGGAACACTGTGAGGATCGCACAAGATGGGGCAGCGTTACATTATATGGAGCATAGAGTTGCTATGAGTCAAAACCCACTCGACTGCACCTGACAACAAAACAACAGGACTTGTGTTTCTTATAATGTGCTGAAGTAGACCATAAGAGAAACTCCTAATAGTTTAGTGCAGCGGTTCTCAACTTTTGGGTCACGAGCCCTGTTGGGGGATGAATGAACCTTTCATAGTGGTGGCCCAGTCATAACAGTAGAAAAATTAGAGTTACAAATTTGCAATGAAAATAATTTTATGATTTGGCAGTCAGCACTATATGAGGAACGGTATGAAAATGTTGTGGCATTAGGAAGGTTGAGAACCACTGCCCTAAAGGAAGACACAAATCTTGGTAGAGTAGAAGGGCAACAAAAAATAGCCAGCTCCCCCCCCACCGAATATGGCTCCCACAATGAGCACTAGCAAACAACCACTGTCAGGATGGCACAGGTTTGGGAAGCATTTCATGATATTGTGCATAGAGATGCGATGAGCCAAAACCCCCTCCGCGGAACTTAACAACAATAACAACAGGGCTTGTGTGTTTAACAATATGCTGAAGTAAATCTTAAGAGCAACTCTTCTTAGTTTACAGCAGGGTTCTCAACATTGGGTCGTGAACACTTTCAGGTGGGGGGTGTTTCGAAACACCCCTTCACAGTGATGGCCTGATTCATAACAGTTATGAAATATCAATGAATATAATTTTATAATTTTATGTTTGGGGTCCACCACTACATTGGGAACTGTACGAAAGGGCCACAGAATTAGGATGTATGAGAAACATTGTCCTAGAGGAAGACACAAATGTTGGTACAGCAGAAGGGCTGCAAAAGTCAGGCAGCCCCTACAAGATGGAATAGATGCAGCAGTGAGCGCAAGCAAAGGACCACAGTGAGATGGCACGAGATGGGGCCGAGTTTCATTATATTGTGCATACAGTTGCTATGAGCCAACACACATTCAAAGGCACCAAACAATAATAAAAAGAACTTGGGCTTCTAAGAATATTCTGAAGTAGACCTTAAGAGAAACTCCTATTCGTTTAGACCATTGGTTCTCCAACTGTGTGTCAAGATGCCTTTGAGGAGACTAACGAACCTTTCACATGGGTGGCCTGATCCATAACAGAAGCAAAATTACAACTATGATGTAGCAATGCAAATATTTTATGGTTGGATATCACCACTACACGAGGAATGGTGTGAAGTGGTTGTGGCATTTGGAAAGTTGAGAACCACTGCTCTAGAGGAAGACACATAACTTGGTACAGAAGGGCAGTAAAAGAGAGGCAGTGCCCAACAAGATGGATTAGCACAGTGGCTGCAAAAGTGAGTGTGAGCAAAAGAACCACTGTATGGAAGGCACAGGGCGGGAAAGCATTTCATTACATGGTGCATAGAGTTGGCATGAGCCTAAACCCATTCGAAGGCACCAAACAACAGGATTTGTGCCTCTAACAATATGCTGAAGAAGACTTTAAAAGAAACTCTTAGTGTAGAGTAACAGTTCTCTAACTGTGGGTCACATGGGTGACCTGATTCATAACAGTAGCAAATTTATAGTTATGGAGTAACAAGGAAAATAATTGTATGATTGGGGGGGGTCACTAGTACATGAGGAATGGTGTGAAAGAGTCATGACATTGGGAAGGTTGAGAACCACTGCCCTAGAGGGAGACATAGATGTGGGTACAGTAGAAGGGCAGCAAAAAGAGGCAGCCCACAGCACGATGGAATACAACAGTGGCTGCAACAATCACAATCCGCGCAAGCAAAAGAACCACTGGGAGGATGGCGCAAGACAGGACACCTTTCCATCATATTGTGCTTAGATTTGCTAGGCGTCGAAAGCTACACAACAGAATCTAACAATAACTATAGGATTTGTGCTTCTGACAATAGGGTGAAATAGATATTAAGAGAAACTCCTCTTAGTTTAGACCAGCGGTTTTTAACCTGTGGTTCGCGACCACTTTTGGCAATCGAATGACCCTTTCACAGGTGTGAAATGATTCATAACTGTAGGAAAATTACAGTTATGAAGTAACAATAATGTTATGATGGGGGTCACCACTACATGAGGAACTGTATGAAAGGGTCATGGCATTAGGAAATTTGACAACCACTGCCCTAGAGGAAGACACAAGTCTTGGTACAATTGAAAGGCCACAAAAAAGAGGCAGCTACCCAAAAGTTGGATTAGCACAGTGGCTGCAACAATGAGCAAAAGCAAAAGAACCACTGTGAGGATGGCATAGGATGGGAAAGCATTTCATTATATTGTGCATAGAGTTACTATGAGCCAAAACCCACTCGATGGTACCTAACACCAATAACAACAGAACTTGTGCATCTACCAGTATGCTGAATTCTATCTTAAGAGAATCTCCTCCTAGATTACAGCAGGGGATCTTCACCTGTGTGTCGCGACCCTTTTGTGGGTATGGAATGAAAATTTCACAGGGGTGTCGTGACTCATAACAGTAACAAAATTACAGTTATGAAGCTGCAATGAAATCATTTTTATGGTTGGGGGGGTCGGTCACCACTAAATGAGAATTGGTATGAAAATATCATGGCATTAGGAAAGTTGAGAACCACTGCTCTAGTGGAAGTCCCAAATCTTGGTATGAAAGGGCAGGAAAAGAGAGGCGGTCCCCAACAAGATGCATTAGCACAGTGGCTGCAACAATGAGCGCAAGCAGAGAACCACTGTGAGGATGTCACAGGACAGGGCGGCATTTCATTATATTGTGCGTAGAGTTGCTATGAGACATACCCAATCGACGGCACCTAACAACAACAAAAAATGGACTTGAGCTTCTAACAGTATGGTGAAATAGACCTTAAGAGAAACTCCTCTAAATTTAGAGCAGCGGTTCTCACCATGTGGGTCATGACCCCTTTGGGGCTTAGACGAACCCTTTACACGGTGGCACTATTCATAACTTGTAACAAAACGAGAGTTACGAAGTAGCAAAGAATATAATTTTATGATTGGGGGTCTACCACTACAAAGGAAACTGTATGAAAGTGTCGTGGATTTAGGAATGTTGAGAAGCACTGTCCTAGAGGAAGACACAGATATTGGTAGAGTAGACGGGCAGCAAAGGAGAGGCAGCCCCTACAATTTGGAATAGCTCAGTGGCTGCAACAATGAGCGCAAGCAAAGAACCACTGTGAGGAATGCACAGGACGGGGCAGCGTTTCAGTACATTGTACATAGAGTTGCTGTGAGCCAAAATCCACTCGACGGCACCTAACAACAGCAACAACAGGACTTGGGCGTCTAACAATATACTGAACTACATCTTAAAGAAACACCTCTTAGTTAAGAGCAGCAGTTCTCAACCTGTGGATCAGGACCTCTTTTGGGGTTGAGCTACCCATTCACAGGGGTCGCTTTCTTCTTCATAGTAGCAAAATTACAGTTATGAAGTAGCAACGAAAATAATTTTATGAATGGATGTTCACCACAACATCAGGAACTTCATTATAGTGCCAAGGAATTAGGAAGGTTGAGAACCACTGGTTTAGAGCATAGGAAATCTGATGAAATACTGCATATTTTAACACACATGATGTTGGAAAGTAATGGAAATTGGGAGAGGACAGTAGTATCAAATTCCTATGAGTCAGAATTGCTCTATATCATAGAGTAGCTAAGACAATGAAAAGAAATGACAAAGTCAAAGAGCTGAAGAGAAAATTCCATAGGACACGTGGCAACAGCTTTATGCTCTTGTTAGACCCTTGGGGCCTCCCTATCTTTTGTTGGCTTTTTTAAGCCCATCCCCACCACTGTGAATAGTCTTCATTAAACTCTCTTTAATTAAACCTTCTGCATGGTTTGTTTTCTGCTGGACCCCTATCAGATATCATTTAATTTTCTTGATTGCAATTCATCTCTAGCATACAGAAATCTTTCAAGAGTTTGTTTTCATCCACAATAGCATTTCCTTCCAGATTTGTTTGTCCTTGAAACATGATCAATAGTTCTTTCCTCTCCAATGAAACCCAAGTGATATGCTGCCTGACTGCCTATGAAGTTCATGTGTAGCCTACATGGGGATACCAACCATTCCCTAGACAAGTGTTTCTCAACCTCCCGAATGCCATGATTCTTTCATACAGTTCCTCATGTTGTGTTTACCCCGATCATAAAATTATTTCATTGCTAATTCATTACTGTAATTGTGCTACTGCGATGAACCAGGCAACCCCTGTGAAAGTGTCATTGGACCCTCAAAGGTGTCGTGACCCACTGGTTGAGATACACTACCTTAGACCAACGTATGGCCCGAGGGCTGTATAGGGCCCCCCAAATAATCAATAGCTGCCAGCATCACACATCTCACCAACGAGAAGCATTTGGAGCCATCACCTTAGGGGTGAGTTCATTAAATATTTGACCTGTATGGCCCCATGAATGATGTTATCAATCACCACATGGTCCTTGGCATAAAATCAGGTTTCCAGCTCCTGCTCGAGACCAAAGGTTCCCAAACTTATTCTGCCTACTGCCCTCTTTTCAGAAAAAGAAATTACTCAGGACCCCTCAGCAATGAAATAATTTTGGACTATAGCCCACCATCCAGGATAAAACGTAGATATCTGCTTTGTAGATCTCTGGATTTTTCTGTGCCCAGGAGGTGGGTGGTGTTGCCCACTTTGGGAAATGAGACTCTAGGAAAATCAGGTGTGTTTTCACTCTCTCTGCAAGAATTTCCGTTGAGGAGCAAGATTGTCTTGAAAGAAGTGTATCCAGAATGCTCCTTAGAGGCAAGGATGGCTAGACTTCATCTCACGTCCTTGGGCATCAGGAGCTATGAGGAGGAACATCATGGAAAAGGCCATCATGCTTGGTAAAGGGGTGCCCAAATGGGGAGGACCCTCACCAAGATGGATGGACACAGTTTCTACAACAACACACTAAAACATAACAATTGTGAGGCTGGCACAGTAGCAGGCAGTGTTTCTTTCGGTTGTATGCAGGGTCCCCACGAGTTGAAACCAACTTGACAGCATCCAACAAAACCAGATGTGGAGAAAGCATGGCCTGGTCTGTGTACAATGGCCCCACCGAGGTTCCTCATCAGTTGTGTTTGAATGGGCCAGGTGCTCTCACAAACCTCCTCTTCAATAGACAACTTAGAATGTTTTCTTTCTGCCCAGGAACCATCCTGAAATTTAAAATGACCATTTGACACTGAGTTGATTGCGATTCATGGTGAGTCATAGGACTTTCAATCGGCATAACCTTTCAAAAACAGATGGCCAGGCTTTTCTTCCAAGGTATTTCTGGGTGCGCTTGAACCTCCTAAGTTTCTGTTAATGGCCAAGTGTTTTAACCATTTGTACTCTCCAGGGATGACTCACAGCTCTATTTATCCTTAAAAGTGACATCTCTCCTCTCTTTAGAAAGCCATGGCAATTGTTCTGTTTCAGTAGATTTACCTTCTTTAAATATAGGAATGACAAATACTTCTACCACCTCACAGAAAATGTCAGAAACTCTTGCTCTCATTTAATAATGGCGTGGGTGATTACATATTGGGCTGCTAATCCCAAAGCCAACAGTTCAAAACCACCAGCCACTCTCAGGGAAAAACATGAAACTTTCCAATCCTATAAAGTTACAATCTCAAACACCCACAGGAGCAGTTGGACCCTGTCCTATAGGGTAGAACTCAGGTCATGGGGAGTCAGAGTGGATTCGATGGCAGTGAGTTTGGTTTGGTTTTTGGACTCCCCTCCTACCACAATAGCTCACAATTACTAAGTGCATGTTATGTACTAGTGTTCTAAGCATTGCTTGTACATTCACTCATTTCATCCCACTGGTGGTGGTGTGGGTGAAGCATTAAAACTGCTAACCAGAAGGTCGGTGGTTCAAACCCACCAGCTGTTTTTCGGGATCAAGTTGAGGCTGTCTGAGCTCATAAAGATTTTCAGGGTCGGACGTCTGCAGGGACAATTATTAGTTTATCCTGCTGAGTGGCCATGAGTCTGAATAAACTCAAGAGAAGTGGGGTTTTGGTGACTTTTGCAACCCCTTTAAGAGGAGCGCTGGCGGGGCAATAGAGAAGCCCTTGACTATTTACCACTAGCTCAGCGAAACCATCGGCAGCTTCCCATGAGAATGATGCGTCAATTTGCTCCAGTATCAGTCACAGCCTATGGGAACGCCTATAGAATGGTTCCACTCTGTCCTCCAGGCTCACTATGAGTTGGAATCGACTGACCCATTGGTAGTACATCAGCTTCCGTCTACAGGTGAGGACACGAATGCACAGAGAGCTGAAGCCATCTGGCCCAGGGGTAATCAGGTTATCCAAGGGGGAGCTGGAATTTAAATCCCAACAGACCAGCCTCAGAGACTACAGGCTTAGCTCTACCGTCTGCTGATATCTGGACTAAGAGTGGTTGGATTTTGCCTCCTTTTCCCTACACATCATCTCCACTGTCCCCTATCAAGCAAAATTACTTTGAGCATTGAACAGGCACCCTCCAGCCCTGCCCGATTGCACATGCGCAGGTTAGAAAAGGATGGGGAGATCACTGGGCTGTTTTAGCTGCCACCTCTAATCCCACTGCGCCAACACACCCACAATGAAGTCAGAGAAAGAATTCTTGGCCTTGTAACCACTCCTCAGCCCTGACCCCTTGGAGGGAGCCAAAGCCACTCTCTTGGACACCCACTCGACCGCTACCTGGGAACTTCCCTTGGAGCACTTGGGGACAAAGGAGAGGGAGCACGCCTGCAATGTAATTAACATCATGACAACTTGTTCCGCCCTTGGAGAATGACACCATTAGCTGCTTCAATTGTGCATGAAATGTAAATTACACGACTCAGGGGTATCACATCTGAGCAGCCATGATGCTAAGTGACAAGGCTCTCCATCGAGCAGCCCCTCCCCAAGCAGCAGGAACTAAGAAACACAAGCCCCGAGGCCGACAGCTGAGACCGAGGTCCTATGGTCTTTGAGTGTGCCTGCTCCACAGAGCCCACAAGGGAGGATCATCCTGGGTGGCCCTGGATGCGAGGCTGGGATGTTCCAGCCACCTGCTCTCATCACCCTGGACCTCCCATTTTCTCTAAAGGGAGTCGAATGCTGGACAGCACTCTTTCCTCCCTATCTCTTAGAAAATTAGGAAAAAGGGGTGGTGGCTGTGGTTGTGGTAATATCCTTCTTGCTAAGGAGTTTTGGTGATGCTGTGGGTTAAGCATCCCGCTACTAATCTCAAAGCCAGCAGTTCAAACCCACTAGCTGCTCTGAGAGGGAGAAAGATGAGGCTGTCTGACAATGGACAAAATTTATAGTGTCAGAAACCCACAGAGGCAGATCCAAACTCGTCCCCCAGATTACTTCCATATCCATTCTGCCTCCCATTCATTACTCTGTCTGGCTCAAATTATTCCGTGTTCACTCCCTGGCCAGCTCCCCACATTTCCCTACCCCCTTTCACCACGAACTCTCTGGACACTACTCTAAATCAGCTTGAGACACTGGATCAGCCACACTTCTTTGTGGCCCATGAAAGAACTTTCCAAAACCTCATGTCACAAGCAGGTCCACTTGCTTTTAGAGAAGAGGCATAGGCGAAATTGTATGTGTCCACCTTGAGAGGGGCACACACCACCATGTACAATTAGTAGGTGACCACCAGTGTGTCACTTTTGTGGTCACTACACATCTCCTTTGGGGACCCATTTGCCCCACTCCTAGCACCCTGATCCCTGGTGCCATGGTTAGACTGGGATGGGAAATCCCTGTGCTCAACCAGGAAATTCCAGGTGGAATCAGAGTCACTGACCCTCTGCAGAGCCTCTGTGAGGACAGGGAGTTTGGAAACACAGCCTAAATCTGCAGTAGGATAAATTTAAGAAATGATCACGCATTTACCCTAATGTCAACTGTACAAATCCCACAACCAACCTTCAAATGCCCTGCCACTGAGCAGAGCCAAAAGCAGGAAGAGCCAAAACCTACATATGGGTACAGGAAGACCTCTGGAAGGTGTCCCTGTGGGGGGCCGGGGAAGGGGGAGAGTGGAGATGAGGAGGCTCAGGGGCTCAGGCTCAGGCTGGGAAAGAGCCAGAGTTCCTAGTTCGACTCTCTCTTTGTCTCTCTGCCTAACCAGCCACCTCCCACCCAGTCCAGGAAATTCTTTGAACAGGGCCCACAGGGTCAGAGGTGAGAGCTGGCAGCTCCTGTTACTACCCTGACTTGGGAAATCTCCCTCATTCTGGAAATCCATATATTTTCTTGGGCTTTGATGAAGACCCAGGTCAAGCCTCCTCTCCCCCTTTTCTCACAGAGGCACTTGGTCAGAATGGCAAATAGCCCTCAACTGTGCCATGCACTCCGCCTCTTCATTCCCTGTTCCCTTCGAACCATCTGCTGCAAAAAATCACAAAACAGCCTGATGGAGGGCAGGTCGGTGCTTCTTTTTCAGATTTCCCTCTCGTTCTTTCTCTGGTCGCATCATCATTCCAGGTACAGCAAACCCATTACTGTCCAGTCAATTCCAACTCATGGAGACCCTATGTAAGTTTTCCAACATTGTCCAACATTACTGGAACAGACAGCCTCATCGTTTTCCTTGAAGCAGCTGATGGTTTGAACTGTCAACTTTGAGCTAGCAGTTCAACATTTACATGACATCCCTTCAGAGTGGTGAGTCATAGTCTGCAGACACCGTGGGCAAGAATCATTGTTCTGGCTTATTTTCATAAGGTGGGATTCTAGGTAGGCAGGTGTGACGCAGGTATAACTGGAAATCGACTTGATGGCAACAAACAACAACACTGATGTCATTGTTTCGGGACTTGGGAACTGAGACCTATGAGGCATGGAGCTAAGTAACAGCTACTTCAGGTTTGTTAGGTACTTCATTGCTGAGCTCTGTTCTAGATACTGGGAATACAGCTAGAAGGAAGGTGGCATCTCTGTTCCTGGGGTTGAGAGATGAGAGGGGTTGGGAAACTTCCTGTCCTGTTAGTAGTGGGTGTAGACATTGTTTCTGCTGTTAGATGTCATTGAGTCAGTTCCAAACCTTAACCACCCTATTGATAATAGAACGAAACACCACCCTGTCCTGCACCATCCTCTCAATTGTTGTTATGTTTGAGCCCCTTGTTGCAGCCACTGTGTCAATCCATTGGCCGAAGTTCTTGCTTATTTTCACTTCCTCTCTGCTTCACCAAGCAGGACGTCCTTCCTCCTCCAGGGACTGTTCTCTCCCTAACAGTATGTCCAAAGTCCGTGAGGGGAAGCCTCAGCATCCTGGTTTCTAAGGAGTATTCTGGCTGTACTTCTAACCCACATTTGTTTGTTTTCTGGCAGTTCATAGTACTTTCAATATTCTTCACCAGCCTCCCAATTCAAATGCATTGATTCTTCTCTGATCTTCCTTTTCAATGTCCAACTTTCACGTGCATAGAAGGCCATCGAAAATATGACTAAGATGGCTTTATTCAGGTGCACCTTAATGTAACATTCTTGCTCTTAAACACTTTGAAGAACACTTTTGAAAGAGGTCTCTGGCGGCAGCACCCGGCCCCTTTAAGAGTGAGGAGGATGGGCGCACAGGTGGAAGCCCATGGCCCCTTTAAGGCTTGGCCTACTTGGCAGCAGCTGGAGCCTATTGAGAACATGACAGGAGGCCAGCCAGCAGTTCCTATAAAGGTCAAGGGCTCAGGAGCTGAGCGAGCCAAGCTCTGAAGGCTGTGAGCCAGCTTCAGAGCCGCACTGCCTCCATGGGCCATAATGACCTGATGCGCAAGGCCTAGGACTTCAAAGACCAGGTGTGGTCTGTGCAGCTTTCCTGCCCCTTCCCAGACTCCTGCCCACCAGGGAGGGCCTTGCCACCATGACCCCTGATGTGGGTCTGCAGCCCACCAGGCACCTGGCCAGCCACCAGGATCCCTGCCCTTCCCAGCTGACCCACCCAGGACCACACTCCAGACCCCCTGCCCCCACCCTGGGCCTGCTCACCACCAAGACTCTGCCCTGGGTCCGCTGCCCACCCAGGAACCTGCATCAGGGCCCTTGCCAACCCTGGGTCCAGTCCAGGCCGGGCACACACCTGGGATCCCTGTTCCAGGTCCCTGCCCACCTGGGTCTGGGCCTGCCACAAAGACCCTGCCCGAGGCCCTCTGCCTACCCAGGAAACACCCCTGCCCAGCTAGCCCCTGGGTCATCTGGGCACTGCCCCAGGCCCCCTGCCTGCCCAAGACTTTGTGTTAGCCTGACTGGCCATGGAGGATGGAGAGGAAGAGGGACCCTGCCCAGGCCCCTGCATCCCATCCCACTTGGGATGCCCTGGGTTGGCCCAGCCCCAAGGGTGGCTCCCTTCCCCTAGGCCCACATACCCAGAACTCCATGGGCCCACTGCTTACCTGAGGCCTTCCCATCAAGGGCTTGGGATATGTAACCCCATCCTGGGATTGGCTCCTAGCTTGCTAGAGCCCCATGCCACTCTCCTTAAGCCCCAACTACTTAAGATCCCTAGAAAGTGCCTGTGGGGGCCCTTGTTGAGTCACACTCTGGCTGTAAGGGGCTAGGCTGTAGCTCTTGAAACTTGTCTTCTCCATTCTGAACCTTTAGGACATTGGTCTTTCCATAGGGCAGTTCTACAGAAGTGGCAGGGAACTCTATTCCAGAGTGGAGTTGGCCATGTTTGAGTGGGGGGGTGCCCTGGCAGGGACCCCAACTTGGGAGAACAGCCCATCTCCCCTTGCTCTTTCCCAACTGGAAAAAAAGAAAAAAAGGAAGAGATCTCAAAGAGCAGATTTACCCAATACAATACATCCCTTGAGTTCTTGACCGGGGCTCACATGATCATTAATGTGGACTCCAGAAAGAAGATAGCCCTGATCACTTCAGTCTTTTCTCCATTTATCATGATCATGTTGTAGATGACAGGGACATAATTACATATAAATATGTTCCTGGGACCCAGCTCCTGGGGAGTCCCAAACTTCTTGATGTAAAGAAAATAAGAGAGAGAAAACAAGCACTCTGAGCTCTTGGTTGGAAGGACAGTCCTTTGTGAATAGAGAGCTGCAAGGATATTGGAGTTCCTGAAGGGGGGCAAACAGTTCCACACACAACTATTTAACAAATCATTTGCCGTTGGAACCCACCTTGGGACACCATGGAGGAAAGGCCTGGCAACCTCCTTAAAGCCTATAGTCTTGAAAGTCCTATGCAATGTACACATGGGGGCACCATGAGTCAGAATCAACTCTCTCATGCCTGTTTTGGTTTGGGGTGAGGAGCTATTAGAAGCAGTGGGGTATAATGTTGAATCCAAAAAAAAGAAGCATTTGGTCACCATTAAAGTGACTTCTAACCAAATTACTAACAATCATAGAGACTTTTGTGGGAGAAAGATGAGGATTTCTACTGCTGTAAATATTTCGTGTCAAAAACCCACAGACAGTTCTCCCCTGTCCTATACAGTCGCTGACTTGCTGTCAACTGGATGGCACTAAGATAACACCTATCTGCTGAAAGGTTGCCATGCGGCAGGACTTGTGCCAAGTCCATTATTGTAATGCCTATGATCTTTGTGGGAGACAAAGCCTTGCTTATGTTTAATGTCTCTGTTGTCAGATCGCTCCATTGTCCAGTCCTGGCTCTATGTCCTTCTAGCTCCATGACCTGGGACAAATCATTGAACCCCCTTTGCGCTGCTGTGTGTAGAAGGGAAGTGAAAAATAGTGCTTAGGTTCTGTGTTCGAGGTTGAGATAGAATGCATCAATAGATAGAAAGACCTTGTTGTTGTTGTTAGTCTCCAGTAAGTCAAACTTGACTCCTTTTGACCGTAGGTCTGATAAAACAAATCACTGCCAGATCCTATGCCATCTTCCTGCCCATCGGCAGGTTTGAGGTCATTGTTGCGGTTATGGAGCCAGTCCGTGTCATGAAGAGTTTCCCCAGATCCACATGATGTCCTCTTCTCGCAACTGGTCTTTCCTAACGACATGACCAAAATCAGCATGACAAAAATTTGCCATTCTCTCTTCTAGGAACATTCTGTGAAGAGTGTCCTGGCTCATTTTCCTCCAGTACAGATTTGCTCATTCTCCTGGCCACACACAGTAGAATCCACACATGGTCTTTGCCATCAATGCCATTCAAATGCCTCAATCCTTCTGAGAATCCTGGTCCTCACTGTTTTCCTCATTAGAAACTCCATTTCTCGCAGCTTGCTTCAGATCTGCTGAAGTGGAATCTGAGTTTCTGTTAGGCCCCAAGGGCATTTTATTTGTGTGCCTGCTAGAAGCACGGCTGGGGAACAACGTCTGGCCCATATAAGTGCTTTATAATTATTGGTTGTGATCAGTGTCATTATTTATTACTCCATCTAATCTTTCCAGCACACTCACAGGTCAGGAAACCAAGATTCTGAGCCTGTCAGTGCCTTTGCTGAGGCTACCCCTCAGGAGAGGGCAGGGGCTACATGCAAACCGAATATAGGATCAGGCCAACATTTGGATCACTCTGAATGGAGACACAGTCAATGCTCATTAACCAGTCACTCCCCATTGCCTTCGTCACCCAACCCTTATTAACCGTGACTCTGCTTGCTGTGTATGGATCTCCCTATGGATTCTGCATATTTTATATCAGTCTCATTATGGTCTGACTTGTTTCACTCAGCAGGAGGTGTTCAAGGTCCCTGCATAGTGTAGCATGTTCCAAAACATCATTTCTTTTTAAAGGCTGAATAAAATTCCATTGTATGACTTAGATATTGTTTGGTTTATCCATTCTTCGGGCCCTGGGCACTTCGGTAATAGTCACCTTTCAGCTATTGTGGGTAGTGCTGCAGTGAACTTGTATACCACTATCTCTTTGAGTCTCTGTTTGTTATTCTTTGAGGTATATGCTTAGATGTAGAATTGTGAGGTGGTCAAGGATTTCCTCTTCCTTGGATCCATGTTCAACGCTCATGCAAGCAGCAGTCAAGAGCTTAAAAAATGCATTGCATTGTATTGGCTAAATATTCACAAGACCTCTTTAGAGTATTGAAATGCAGGGATGTTATTTTGAGAACTAAGGTGCATCTGACACAAGCCATAGTATGTTCAAACACTTCCTATGCATGCAAAATTTGGAGATTAAATAAGGCAGGCCAAAGAAGAATCGATGCATTTGAATTATGGTGCTAGGAAAAAAGAACCATAGAAAATACTATGGACTACCAGAAGCACCAATAAACTTATCTTGGAAGAAACACAGGCCAAATGCTCCTTAGAAGTAAGGATGGCCAGATTTTGTCACCCTTTGGACATGTACTTTCAACATGTTGTCAAGAGAGACCAGGCCCAGGAATAGGACATCATGCTTGGTAAAGTGGAAGTGCAATGAAAAAGAGGGAGGCTCTCATAAGATGGATGGACATGGGGGCTGCAGTAATGGGCTCAAACATAAGAACAATTGTGATGAGGGTACCGGGTGGCGTTGTCTTCTGTTTGACATAGGGTTGTTATGAGTGGGAACCAACAGGACCGACCCTAACAACAATAGTAAATCTCTGACTTGTTAAGAAGAAACAAGCATTTTTCATTTCCTCTATGAGCCAGGCACTGCGAAGTCCCTGAAGGTCCAGATAGAAACAGCACTTGGCCCCTACCCATGATGGGTTCCCAGGCTAGGGGTGAGGCAGCAGATCTCCACTTTTGGATGAGACCTATGCAGCCCCCTTGGGGTTCCAGTGTGTGCTGGAGAGACTCCAGTTAACTTTGCCTTTCTCTATACCCGCCTTTAGGGAAGTGGAAGAACTTTAGAATAAAGCATCCTCCGAGATTTCTATTGCACAATTAGACAAAAGGAAACCAATGGTGGCTAAAGAGAGTGAACAGAGAATCCAGAGCTGTGTCTGGGTCCTTGGCCATGCAGCTATCAATCAGCACAGTTGAATTCAGGAATCAGGAAGCGAAGATCCTCAATATCTGGATCCAGTAGGTATAGAAGGCATAGCTTCAAAGATAAAGAAGGATAAGCCCTCTTTCGCTTTCAGGAGGAACGCACCCAGGGAGAACTCATTCAGGTGGGAATGCACTAAAGCCTTAGAACTGGGAGGGTCCATAGGAGCATGTTTACTGGGAATGGTGCCTTCCCATTCAAGAGCTTCTATCACATTCCAGCTCATGAATGGTCTTTGCCAAGTGCCTTGGTTCTTTTGCTGTGACTTCTGTGGCATCAATTGAACTCTCCATCCCCTCCAGCCAGGAGCAGTGGCAGGAAAAATCTATTAGGGAGAAGTGAGAGGGTGAGTTAGGAGATATTCCGTACACAGATTGCAGTCTCCTTCAGCAAAGGCCCTGTGGGGTGGGGACTTAACTTTTCTGATTCTCTCCTATTAGAAGTCAACACGGAGCTAAAGAAGCATGAATGGAAGAAAGCAGGATAATGAGCTGACAGCTTTTCCATAAAGAAATAATAGCCAGAAGGGCTCCAAGTTGGGATGAGGCATGGTGGGGAGGGGAACACATGTGCTGCTACCAAGAGGAGAGTGAGGAGCAAGAGACCAGCAGAGGCTAGTCTCAAAGCCATCTCCAATAACATTTCCCCAACAGGCTGTTTTCCTCTCTCCACTCTAAACATGTCAGCCTTCACCTCCACCAAGCACCGAAACCCCCCATTCCTCCCACCAATTGGTCCAGGTTGCTATGGGAACTATGGGAGTAGTAAGTGGTTCCCTCTATTACTACCTACCTCCCTGATTTCAGCAGCAAAAAGTTTTATGACTGGGGGTCCACCACTACATTGGGAACTGTATGAAAGGGTCATGAAATTAGGAAGGTTGAGAACCACTGTCTGAGAGAAAGACACAAATGTTGGTATAGTAGAGGAGCAGCAAAGGAGAGGCAGCCCCCACAAGTTGGAATAGCACAGTGGCTGCAACACAAAGCACAAGCAAGGAAGCACGGTGAGGATGGCACAGGGCAGTGTTTCATTATATTTGCATAGAGTTACTGTGAGCTGAATCCCACTCTATGGCACCTAAATACAATAACAAAAGACTTGTGCTTCTAACAATGTGTTTAAATATATCTAAAGAAAAATTCTTCATAGTTTAGAGCAGCGGTTCTCAACCTGTGGGCCAGGACCCCGTTTAGGTGATGAATGACCCTTTCACAGGGGTGTCTCAGTACATAACGGTAGCAAAATTACAGTTATGAAGTAGTAATGAAAATAAATTTATGATTGTGGGGTATGCACTACATCAGGAATGGTATGAAAGGGTTGTGGAATTAGGGAGGTTGAGAACCACTGGCCTAAAGGAAGACAGAAATCTTGGTAGAGTAGAAAGCCAGCAAATGAGAGGCAGACCCCCAAATGATGGATTAGCAGAGTGGCTACAACTATGAGCGCAAGCAAAGAGCCACTGTGAGGATTGCATAAGTGGTGGCAGCATTTCATTATATTGTGCGTAGAGTTGCTGTGAGCCGAAACTACTGGACAGCACCTAACAACAATAACTACAGGACTTGTGCTTCTCAAAATTTGGTGACGTAGATCCTAAGAGAAACTACTGTTAATTTAGAGCAGCGATTCTCAACCTGTGGGTCGCGACCCCTTTGGGGGGTGTCAAATGACCCTTTCACAGTGGAGGCCCAATTCATAACTACAGCAAAATTAAAGTTGCGAAGTAGGAATGAAAATAATTTTACGATTGGGGGTTCATCACTACATGAGGAAATGTATGCAAGGGTCATGGCATTAGCATATTTGAGAACCACTGCCCTAGAGGAAGACACAAATCTTGGTACATTAGAGGGGCAGCAAAAGAGAGGCAGCACTCCAAAAGTTGGATTAGTACAATGGCTGATACAATGAGCACAAGCAAAATGACCACTGTGAGGATCGCACAAGATGGGGCCGGGTTTCATTATATTGTGCATACAGTTGCTATGAGCCAACACACACTAAAAGGCACCTAACAATAAAAAACAGGACTTGTGGTTCGAAGAATATTCTGAAGTAGACCTTAAGAGAAACTCCTATTAATTTAGAACATTGGTTCTCAAACTGTGTGTCGTGACCCCTTTGAGGAGACTAATGAACCTTTCCCATGGGTGGCCTGATTCATAACAGAAGCAAAATTACAGTTATGATGTAGCAATGAATACATTTTATGGTTGGGATGTCACCACTACATGAGGAACGGTGTGAAATGGTAGAGGCAATCAGAAAATTAAGAATTACTGCTCTAGAGGAAGACACAAATCTGTGTATAGAAGGGCAGGAAAAGAGGCAGTGACCAACAAGATGGATTGGCACAGTGGCTGCAACAATGAGCATGAGCAAAAGAACCACTGTGAGGAAGGCACAGGACGGGAAAGCATTTCATTACACGGTGCATAGAGTTGGTATGAGCCAAAACCCACTCGAAGGCAGCCAAAAACAACAGGACTTGTGCCTCTAACAATATGCTGAAGTAGACCTTAAAAGAAACTTCTCTTAGTGTAGAGTAGCAGCTCTCAAACTGTGGATCACAACGTTTTAAGGGGGAGGAATGACCATTTCACATGGGTGGCCTGATTCATAACAGTAGTAAAATTATAGTTATGAAATAACAAGGAAAATAATTTTATGATTGGGGGGTGTCACCAGTACAAGAGGAATGGTGTGAAAGAGTCGTGGCATTAGGAAGGTAGAGAACCACTGCCCTAGAGAAAGACATAAATCTGGGAAAAGTAGAAGGGCAGCAAAAAAGAGGCAACCCACAGCAAGATGGAATACGACAGTGGCTGTAACAATCCGAGCAAGCAAAAGAACCACTGTGAGGATGGCACAGGACAGGACACCTTTCCACCATATTGTTCTTAGAGTAGCTGTACGTCGAAAGCTATGCGACAGAATCTAACAACAATAACTACGGGATTTGTGCATCTAACAATAGGGTGAAATAGATATTAAGAGAAACTCCTCTTAGTTTAGACCAGCAGTTTTCAATCTGTGGGTCGCGACTGCTTTTGGCGGTCAAATGACCCTTTCACAAGTATGACCCGATTCATAACTGTAGGAAAATTACAGTTACAATGTAACAATGAAATAAATTTTATGATGTGAGTCACCACTACATGAGGAACTGTATGAAAGGGTCATGGCATTAGGAAATTTGACAACCACTGCCCTAGAGGAAGACACAATTCTTGGTACAGTAGAAAGGCCACAAAAAAGAGGCAGCTACCCAAAAGTTGGTTTAGCACAGTGGCTGCAACAATGAGCGCAAGTGTAAGAACCACTGTGGCATAGGACGGGAAAGTGTTTCTTTGCATTGTGCATAGAGTTGTTATGAGCCAAAACCCAGTCAATGGTACCTAACAACAGAACTTCTGCATCTACAAATATGCTGAATTCTATCTTAAGAGAATCTCCTCTTAGTTGAGAGCAGAGGATCTTCACCTGCATGTCACAACCCCTTTGTAGTGTGGAATGAAAATTACACAAGGGTGTCATGATTCATAACAGTAACAAAATTACAGTTATGAAGGTGCAATGAAAATAATTTTATGGTTGGGGGTCACCACTAAATGAGAATCAGTATGAAAAGAAAATGGCATTAGGAAAGTTGAGAGCCACTGCTCTAAAGGAAGACCCAAATCTTGGTACAGAAGGGCAGGAAAAGAGAGGCAGTCCCCAACAAGATACATTAGCACAGTTGCTGAACATAATCAAAGAACCACTATGAGGAGGGCACAGGACAGGGAGGCATTCCATTATAATGTGCATAGAGTTGCTATGAGACACACCCACTCTACGGCACCTAACAACAACAACAAATGGACTTGAGCTTCTAACAGTATGGTGAAGCAGACCTTAAGAGAAACTCCTCTGAATTTAGAGCAGCAGTTCTCAACATGTGGGTCGTGACCAATTTGGGGCTTATCCGAACCTTTTACAGGGTGGCACTATTCATAACAGTAGCAAAACTAGAGTTATGAAGTAGCAAAGAATATAATTTTATGAATGAAGGTCTACCACTACATTGGAAAGTGTTGTGGAATTAGGAAGGTTGAGATCACTGTCCTAGAGGTTGACAAAAATATTGGTACAGTAGAAGGGCAGCAAAAGAGAGGCAGCCCCTACAATTTAGAATAGCTAAGTGGCTGCAACATAGAGCCCAAGCAAAGAACCACTGTGAGGAATGCACAGGATGGGTCAGCGTTTCAGTACATTGTACATAGAGTTGCTGTGAGCCAAATCCCACTCGATTGCACTTAACAACAGCAACAACAGGACTTGGGCGTCTAACAATATACTGAACTACATCTTAAAGAAACACTTCTTAGTTTAGAGCAGCGGTTCACAACCTGTGGATCAGGACCTCTTTGGGGCTTGAGCTACCCATTCACAGGAGTTGGCCTCTTCTTATTAGTAGCAAAATTACAGGTATAAAGTAGCAACGAAAATAATTTTATGAATGGATGTTCACCACAACATCAGGGACTTCATTATAGTGCCAAGGAATTACGAAGTTTGAGAACCACTGGTTTAGAGCATAGTAAATCTGATTAAATACTACCTATTTTAACACGAATGAAGTTGGAAAGTAATGGAAATTGGGAGAGGACAGTAGTATAAAATTCCTATGATGCAGAATTGCTCTACATCATAGAGTAGCTAAGACAATGAGAAGATATGAAGTCAAAGAGCTGTAGAGGAAATTCCATAGGACACGTGGCAACAGCTTTATGCTCTTGTTAACCCCTTGGGGCCACCCTATCTTTTGTTGGTTCCCTTAACCCCATCCGCACCACTGTGAACAGTCTTCATTAAACTCTCTTTAATTAAAACTTCTGAATGGTTTGTTTTCTGCTGGACCCCTAACAGATATCATTTAATTTTCTTGATTGCAATTCATCTCTAGCATACAGAAATCTTTCAAGAGTTTGTTTTATGTTTTGTTTTCATCCACAAAAGCATTTACTTCCAGATTTGTTTGTCCTTGTAACAAGATCAATAGTTCTTTCCTCTCCAATGAAACCCAAGTGCTACACTGCCTGAATGCCTATGAAGTTCATGTTTTCCTACATTGAGATCCCAACCATTCCCTACACCAGTGTTTCTCAGCCTTCCTAATGCCGTGACTTTTTCATATATTTCCTCAGTTTGTGGTGACACCTGACCACAAAATTATTTCATTTCTAATTCATCACTGTAATTTTGTTACTGTGATGAATCAGGCCACCCCCGTGAAAGTCTCATTCGACCCCCAAAGGAGTCATGACCCACCAGTTGAGATCCACTACCCTAGACCAACGTTTGGCCCGAGGGCTGTATATGGCCCCCAAATCATCAATACCTGCCAGCATCACACATCTCACCAAAGAGAAGCATTTGTAGCCATCACCTTAGGGGTGAGTTCATTAAATATTTGACCTGTATGGCCCCATGAATGACATTATAAATCACATGATCCTTGGCAGAAAAACAAGTATCCAGCTCCTGCTCTAGACCAAAAGTTCCGAAACTTATTCTGCCACCTGCCCTCTTTTCAGAAAAAGAAATTACTCAGGGACCCCTGTTAATGAAAGAATTTTGTACTATAGCTCACCATCCAGGATAAAATGTAGATATCTGCTTTGTAGATCCCTGGATTTTTCCATGCCAAGCAGATGGTGGTGTTGCCCACTGTGGGAAATGAGACACTAGGTAAATCAGGTTTGTTTTCACTCTCTGTGCAAGAATTTCAGTTGAGGAGCAAGATCTGTCTTGAAAGAAGTGTATCCAGAATGCTCCTTAGAGGCAAGAATGGCTAGAATTCGTCTCAAATACTTGAACATCAGGAGCTATGAGGAGCAACATCATAGAGAAGGCCATCATGCTTGGTAAAGGGGCACCAAAAAGAGGAAGGCCCTCACCAAGATGGATGGACAGTTTCTGCAGCAATAGTCTAAAACATAACAATTGTTGAGAATGGCACAGGAACAGGAAGTGTTTCTTTCGGTTGTACAAAGAGTCGCTGTGAGTTGAAACCAACTTGAAAGCATCCAACAAAACTAGATGTGGAGAAAGCATGGACTGGTCTGTGTACAGTGACCCCAGCGAGGTTCCTCGTCTATTTTTGTGTTTAAATGGGCCAGGTGCTCTCACAAACCACCTCTTCAATAGACAACTTAGATTTTTTCTTTCATCCCAGGAACCATTCTGAAATTTAAAATGACCATTTGACACTGAGTTGATTGTGATTCATGGCAATTCATAGGATTTTCAATGGGCATATCCTTTCAGAAACAGATGGCCAGACTTTCTTCCAAGGTATTCTGGGTGCGCTTGAGCCTCCTACGTTTCTGTTAATGGCCAAGTGTTTTCACCATTTGTACTATCCAGGATTGACTTCCAGCTCTATATATCCTTAAAATTGACATCTCTCCTCTCTTTGTAAAGTCATGACCATTGCTGTGTTTCAGTCGATTTACCGTATTCAAATATAGAAATGACAAATAATTCTACCACCTCACAGAAAATGTCAGAAACTCGTTGCTCTCATTTAATAGTGGCGTGGGTGATTACATATTGGACTGCTAATCCCAAAGTCAACAGTTCAAAACGACCAGCCACTCGCAGGGAAAAAGATGAGGCTTTCCACTCCTACCAAGTTACAGTCTCAAATAACCACAGGAGCAGTTGGACCCTGTCCTATAGGGTAGAACTCAGGTCATGGTGTGTCAGAGTGGACTGGATGGCAGTGACTTGGTTTGGTTTTTGGACTCCCCTCCTACCACAATATCACACAATTACTAAGTTCATGTTATGTACCAGTGTTCTAAGCATTGCATGTACATTCACTCATTTCATCCCACTGGTGGTGGTTTGGGTGAAGCATTAGAACTGCTAACCAGAAGGTCGGTGGTTCAAATCCACCAGCTGTTCTTCGGGATCAAGAGTGGGCTGTCAGCTCTCATAAAGGTGTTCAGGGTTGGACATCTGCCGGGACAGTTATTAATTTATCCTGCCGAGTTGCTATGGGTCTGAATGAACTCAAGAGCAGTGGGGTTTGGTGGCTTTTGCAACCCTTTTAAGAGGAGCGCTGGTGGGGCAATAGAGAAGCCCTTGACTATTTACCACAAGCTCAGAAAAACCCTCAGCAGCTTCCCCTGAGAATGATGCATCAATTTTCTCCAGGACAAGTCACAGCTTATAGGAACACCTCTAGAATGGTTCCACTCTGTCCTGCAGGCTCACTATGAATTGGAATTGACTGACCCATTGGTAGTGAGTGCATCAGCTCCCGACTATTGGTGAGAACATGAATGCACAGAAAAGTGAAACAATCTAGCCCAGAGGTGACCAGGTTATCAAAGGGGAGCTAGATTTCATATCCCAGCAGACCAACCTCAGAGACTACAGGCTTAGCTCCACACTCTGCTGATGTCTTGACTACAAGTGGTTGGATTTTGCATTCCTTCCCCTACACATCATCTCCACTGTCAAATATCGATCAATGTTAGCATGAGAACTGAAGAGTCACACTCTAGCCCTGCCCAATCCCACACGTACAGGTGAGAAAAAAATGGTGAGACCACTGGGCAGTTTTAGCTGCCACCTCTAATTCCACCGCCTCAATGCACACAAAAAGAAGTCAGAGAAAGCATTTTTGGCCTTGCCACCACTCCTTAGCCCTGACACTTTGGGGCCTGTCCACTCTCTTGGACACCCACAAGATGGCTACCTGGGAACTTCCCCTGGGGCACTTGGGGACAAAGGAAAGGGCACACGCCTGCAATGAAATTCACACTGTAACAACTTGTCTCCCCCTTGGAGAATGACACCGTTAGCTGCTTCAATTGTGCATGAAATATAAATTACATGACTCAGAGGTATCATGTCGGAGCAGCCATGATGCTAAGTGATGAGGCTCTCCATCGAGCAGCTCCTCTCCAACCAGCAGGTCCAAAGAAACCCAAGACCCGAGGCTGACAGCTGAGAACGAGGTTCTGTGGTCTTTGAGTGTGCCTGCTTTATAGAGCCCACAAGGGAGAATCTTTCCGGGTGACCCAGGATGCCAGGCTGGAATGTTCCAGCCATCTGCTGTCATCACACTGGACCTCCCATTTTCTTTAAAGGGAGTCGAATGCTGAACAGTACTCTTTCTTTCCATAACCCCCAGAAAAGTAGGAAAAAGGTGGTGGTGATTGTGGTAATATCCTTCTTGCTAAGGAGATTTAGTGATGCTGTGGGTTAAGCATCTCACTACTAATCACAAGGCCAGCAGTTCAAACCCACTAGCTGTTCTGAGAGGGAGAAAGATGAGGCCGTCTGACAATGGACAAATTTATGGTGTCAGAAACCCACACAGGAAGTTCTACTATTTCCTCTAGGATTGCTATGCATCTGAATTGGCTGGATTCACCAGAAGTAGGTTTTGCTTCTTCGGAGTGTATTTGTACATGTGTGTGTACATGTGCGTGTGCGTGCCTGTGAGTGCGTGTGTCTGCATTGTCGCTTGTGTGGTTTGGAAGCCCAGAGCAGGCAGACCGAGGCTGCATAGGAAGCAGTTGAGAAGAGAGAAGGGTGAGATCCTTCAAGAGGTAAATAGATCCAAACTCATTTCCCAGATCCCTTCTATATTCATTCTGCCTCCCATTCATAACTCTTTCTGGCTCAAATTATTCCGTATTCTCTCCCTGGCCAGCGCCCCACAGCTTTCTACCCCATTTCACCACTAGATCTCTGGACACTACTCTAAATCAGCTTGAGATACTCAATGATTGATGAGCTGCTGAAGGATTGGATCAGCCACCCTTCTTTGTGCCCATGAAAGAACTTTCCAAAACCTCATGTCACAAGCAGGTACCCTTGCTTTTAGAGAAGATGCATAGGCTAATTTGTATGTTTCCACTTTGAGAGGGCCAAGCACCACCATGTACAATTAGTAGATAACCATAAGTGTGTCACTTTTGTGGTCACTACACATCTCCTTTGGAGGACCCATTTGCCCCTCTCCTAGCACCGTGATCCCTGGTGCCATGGCTAGACTGGGATGGGACATCCATGTACTCAACCAGGAACTGCCAGGTGGAATCAGAGCCACTGCCCCCTCTGCAGAGCCTCTGTGAGGAACGGGAGTTTGGAAACACAGCCTAAAGCTGCGGGAGGAGAAATTTAGGAAATTATCACGCATTTATGCTAATGACAACTGTACAAAGCCCACAACCACCCTTCAAATGCCCTGCCACTGAGCAGAGCCAAAAGAAGGAAAAGCCAAAATCTACATATGGGTACAGGAAGACCTCTGGAAGGTGTCCCTGTGGGGTCCGGGGAAGCGGGAGAGTGGACTTGAGGAGGCTCAAGGGCTCAGGCTGGGAAAGAGCCAGGATGCCTGTCGACAAACCCCTTCAGACCAGACACAACCAGAGGAAGTTCAACTCTCTCTCTTTGTCTCTCTGCCTAACCACCAACCTCTTACCCAGTGCAGGAGATTCTTCGAACAGGGTCCACAGGGCCAGATGTGAGAGCTAGCAGCTCCTCTTACTACCCTGGCTTGGGAAAACTCCCACTTTCTGGAAATGCAAATATTTTCTTGGACTTTGATCAAGACCAAGATCAACCCTAACCTCCCCCTTTTCTCACAGTGGCACTTGGTCAGAATGGAAAATAGCGCTCAACTGCCATGCCCTCTGCCTCTTTATTCCTTGTTCTATTTGAACCAACGGCTGCAAAAAAATCACAAAACTGCCAGATGGAGGGCAGGGCAGTGCTTTTTTTCAGACATCCCTCTCATTCTTTCTCTGGTCGCATCATCATTCCAGGTACAGCAAACTCATTGCAGTCCAGTCAATTCCTTATGTAAGTTTTCCAAGGTTGTACAACATTACTGGAACAGACAGTCCCATCATTTTACCATGAAGCAGCTGATGGGTTTCAACTGTCAACTTTTCAGCTAGCCATTCAACATTTACATGACAGTGCCTTCAGAGTGGTGAGTCATAGTTTGCAGACACCGTGGGAAAGAATCATTCTTCTGCCTTATTTTCATAAGGTGGGTTACTAGGTAGGCAGGTGTGAGGCAGGTGTAAGTAGAAATCAACTTGATGGCAACAAACAACAACACCGATGTTATTGTTTTGGGGCTGGGGAAATGAGACCTATGAGGCATGGAGTTAAGTAACAGCTACTTCAGGTTTGTTAGGCACTTCGTCGTTGAGCTCTGTTCTAGATACTGGTTATACAGCTAGAAGGAAGGTGGCATCTCTGTTCCTGGGATTGAGAGATGCGAGGGGTTGGAAAACTTCCTGTCCTGTTAGTAGTGGGTGTAGATTTTGTTTCTGTTTTTAGATGCCATTGAGTCAATTCCAACTCCTAGCCACCCTATGGACAATAGAACGAAACACCACCCAGTCCTGCACCATCCTCTCAATAGTTGTTATGGTTCAGCCCCTTGTTGCAGCCACTGTGTCAATCCATTTACTGAAGGTCTTCCTCATTTTCGCTTATCTCTCTTCACCTAGCAGGATGTCCTTACTCCTCCAGGGACTGATCTCTCACTAACAGTATGTCCAAGGTACATGAGGGGAAGTCTCACCATTCTTGCTTTTAAGGAGTATTCTGGCTGTACTTCTAACCCACATTTGTTTGTTCTTTTGGCAGTTCATAGTACTTCCAATATTATTCACCAGCATCCCAGTATAAATGCATTGATTCTTCTTTGATCTTCCTTTTCAATGTCCAACTTTCACATGCATACAAGACCATTGAATATATGACTCAGGTGGCTTTAGTCAGGTACACCTTAAGCTTCAAGGTAACATCCTTGCTCTTAAACACTTTGGAGAACACTTTTGAAAGAGGTCTCTGGCTGCAACGAGTGGCCCCTTTCAGGATGAAGAGGCGGGGCGCACAGGTGGAAGCCCATGGCCCCTTTAAGCCTTGGCCTATTTGGCAGCAGCTGGAGCCACTATTGAGTACAAGGCAAGAGGCCAGCCAGCACTTTCTGTGGAGGCCAAGG